>NC_136060.1:474652372-474792372 GCF_964261635.1 Lissotriton helveticus | reverse complement strand
GCAGCGCGTGGGGCCGCCATAAAGAGACCCCACATCATGTCCGGCTTTAAGAGCCGCTGCGCCCCCCTCTCCCGGCGGCGGTCGGCGGTACTGCACCCGGGCTCACACACGGCGGGGCCAGAGCCAGCCAGAGCAGCCGGTGCTGCGGAGAGGAGGACGGTCCGACCGGAGGAGGCGAGGGGACCCCCACACACACACTGAACCCACCCGGCATCAGCAGCGGCGCCCCCCGCAGGAAGACCCCGGACCCCCACCCCCACGGGGCTCACACGGCATGATTCACCGGGAGGCACTGGATTCCAACTCCCACCGACCTCCCAGGGCGGGATAGCGCCCCCCCCCTCTCCACCACCTGCCTCCACCCCTGGGACTGGAGTAAAGTTTGTGGCAGGAGCTCCGGGGGCGTGCGAGACCCCCTGCCTGCCGCCTGCACCCGGCCCGGGATGCTGAAGGGATGCCGCTGCCTGTGAGGACCCGGGCTGCTTGACACCCCCCACCCCCAAAGGTGCACTCCCCACCAGGCACTCGTGCTCACTTCTTGCACACCAGGCACTCGTGCTCACTTATTGCACACTCGCCCCTTTCACGGAACACGCGCGGATTGTACCGAGTGGGCGCCATGAGGGAGCCGGGCTACTTTCTGTTCTTAGTCCTCTTGGGTAAGTCTGCCTTTAATGCACATTTTATTGGTCGTGTTGTGAAACGAGCTGGAAAAGTTCATTGTGTCCTTTTTTACTGGGAATAAATCAGTGTTTGTTGTGCAGGCTTGTAGGTGATCTAAGGTGTAATTGTGAGCTCCGGCGTCGCTCCTGGGTGCGTATTTGCGCTCTGACTGACAGTCTGGAGACCTCTGAGGAGACCGTCTCTTTAAAAGGACCCTTCCTTCGCTCCGCCACGCATCCACTCCCGGCGCATCCCGCTGTCCCGCTGGGTGCTCTTCCGCCGTTCCTGCCACCTGCTGATCTGTCTTACTTGAGGATCTGTGAGGCAGTGTACACTGCTTCCCCTCACCCCAAAATGTATCCCAGGAAGCTTGTAAGTGCCCTCTTGCATCTGTGTATGGTCTGTACCTCAGCGAAGCGTCTGTCTAGGCGCTATATTAACAGGATTTTCTTCAAAATTGTTCTTTTTACACACGTACTGTCTGGTGTCAGGCATCGGCTGAGATGCCAGTCTGTGATTTGAGACAGTTGTATTTCAGCTGAAAAGTGATGGCCTTCGGTGCAAGACCACATGGGTGGCTTCAGATCCTAATTCTCCCACTTGAACAAACCGTGTGATCCTGTGCAAACTAGTCTCGCTTTCTTAGTACTTTACCTTGCAGACTTCGGAGAGCTGAGGGGCTCCAGAAATCTACGTTGGATAATTAACTCGGCTGTGTCAACTTGCGTAAAGCGCTCCGAAGTAGTGGGAACGGGGTGGCTGGCGCATTATTGAAGGTACACGCACTCAAATGCAGAAGGCGTGTTAATGTGTCACGCACGTCTTGTGCTGCGGAGCAGCTGAAGTGTCAGCACACATTTACACAATCACAATGTTGTTGGTTTGCAAACCGCGCTTGTGTCTTATGTCCACTGTGGGGTCCTGTTTGCAGAAGAGACGAGGCTTGCGTTGCTTTAGGGCTGGTGGTTGATGGGACGAACCTTGGCTAATTGGTCGTGTTTTAATTAGCGGCTGCAGCGTTCAAGCACTGCCAGTAGCAACATTACCCTTTCGCAGCCCACTAGCCGTACTTTCATCAACCACTGGAAGATGAAAGGCTGCGCCGGAGCGTAGACGCAGCGCCAGGTAGATCGCACGCAGAACTCAGCAGCAGGTGCCGCAGCCCGCTGAGCTTCAGTGGCTGCGGATCAAAGCGTGGATAGTTCGTGTGACACTTTCACGCTCAATGCCCTCGAACAATGCAAGGGGATGTTTGTTTACAGCGGAGATGTCCTCTCCTGGCACCCGGCTCTGGGCACGGTAAACACAGGGGGTGATGTTACCAGACACAAAAGGTGCCGCCGCCTCTTTGAAAGGAGAACCGCTTTAATAAAGATTACATAAATATGCAGCTAAAAGCAGCTTCCTCTGCCTCAGGCTTCACAAGGTGGTCAGATTTCGTTTCTCACGACAGAAACAAAAGTCGTGCGTGGACTGTGCTCCCGTGGGCGCTGCTCGTGCCAGGAGTGACGTTGTAATGGCCCGTTCTTTAATTTTATTTATTTTGACACCCTTTAGCGCCTGCGCAAGCCAGACTGCTTCTAAGTCCTTATATGCAAAATGAATCTTAAAAAATAATGCGAGCTGTCTTGCCCAGGGATGCTTTTTTTGCCGACCTCACTATGATGAAGAGCTGAGTTGCACCTACTGATTCACATATCAGGAGGCAGAGAGCACAAACGGCTGTTTCCTTTTGTCACCTATTTAGTGCACTCTGACGGAGAGCAGAAACGAGGAGCCCAGAGGCCTAACTTCTATTGGTGCAGCAGGTGCAGTGGCACCGGTCCCAGGGCCTTGGAGCCATTCCACCCTCATAATTGGTGCGATGTTCCTTGCACCAGGCACAGTGATATCCATGGAACGATACCGGCTCCTCCTTTGACCCCTCCCCTCAGTCTCCCCCCCCCCCCCTCTTCCACCGGGCTTCCATCCCCGCGGTGGTCTGCGCCGTCAAGCGCCTTGCTTCTCGGCTTTCCACTTCTAGTTGATAGCCCTGCAGGGGGGCGAGAAAGAGGCGCTGCTGACAGCAAAGAGTGGGATTTAAAAAGCATCCCGGATGAGGGGCCCCCTCGCCTCCACCCGTGGACTGACGGGTCGTTGCATGACCTGCTTGTATGTAATCTGTTTTACATCCGTGCACGCCCCGGACCGCCTGCGCGCGGGTCACTTTAAATAACTTGTATCCAGCTCTATGCTGTAAGTTTGATGCCCGAAGTTGCTGACATTGTACCTGTGTCGCTGTGTGGTGTAGGTGACTCACTCAATGCCATTACCTACATTTTGTAATATATTGACCATGACTGCTAAGTTATCTGTGTTGCTGTAACACCAGGCTGGCTTTTTGTGTTTCTTTTGATAACATTTCATAAATTAAAAAAAATACAAATAAATAACTTGTATTCAGGGAACAGACACAGCAGCCCCTGAACCCTACGCAGCTCTGCCCGGAGGACTGTGTCCTTTTCTGCGTTACGAAGCTTTGTCTGCAGAAGTCAGAAGTGTTCAGCCTTTCTCGGCATGTAAAGCTAACAATGGGCCCTGATTGCTGCTGGGGTCAGTCTCGCAGCCAGACGGTCCTGGGGAAGCTGATGATGACGGGGGGGGGGGGGAGCAGGCCCGAGTATCTGGATGCGATCTGCATTGGAGACCGTTCACAGGCCACCTTTACTGAGATGTGCGCTGCACGGAAACCGGGGGCGCTGCGCGGGCGCGGACTGCAAACTCTGCGCAGCTCTGAAGTCACCGCTGGTTACTTGCTGACGTCACTGGTCATGGTGACGGGAAAATGTCACGTTTGCGTAACGCTAAAGAGGATTTATGATATTTGCAATGGCGAGTATGAGTGTGTGCTCTGTGCACCCCCTCCAGTCCAGGACCACTCTTTGCACACCCACGCCCCCACCCGGGGCTAACTCCGCAGTGTGCGTCCCTTTCGAGGAAGGTTCACGCATTGCCCCCGGGACGATGGCACACTTGACCCTCTGGGCCATATTATCAAGCAAGGGCGATACATTATCGCCGCTTTTATCGACAGGAAACTGCCGCTAAAGTGACGACAATGGGCTTGATAATAGCCCCTTGTTAATTCCCATAGCAGCCCAGGTTCTGGTGTTAATCTAGGCTTCTATGGGAATTCACAAGGGCATATTATCAAGCCCATTATCGCCGCTTTAGCTGCAGTTTCCTGCCGATAAAAAGCGGCGATAATGTATCACCCTTGCTTGATAATATGGCCCTCTGCGGCGCTGGGGTTTCACGCACAGGCAGGGGCGCACATTTGCGTCACTGAGCGGCTCGGCCTTGCGTGGGATCCTGGTGGGCTTGCACGGGTTGCGTATCCTTTCTGCCCACTGTGCATAGATGAACGGGGGTTCCTACTGCAGGGGGCAAAGCTTCAAGGCCTGCACTGCGCCGCTCGTGTCAACTTTTGGCGGAAAAATCCTTGTGCGTGCTAATAGTGGCTGACAATGTCATATTCACCATTTGCATTGCATAGCACACCTATACGTCCCACAAATATTCGCACTGACGTGTAGTGCATCTGGGTCCAGTTATCTGTTGAGGACATTGGCCTGACCAGGTGACGTCAGAGGCCAACAATAGGATGAAATCCATACGTCACGGGACTCAAGGTCCACAGAGTATGAACCGTGTTTCACAGGTACAGCGTCACCTCCATAACATTTTGTTTTGAAGCATCATCTTTTTGTATATGTTCATGTTATAATTGAAAACAATAAAGACACTCACCATCCCTCGTTGTCATTAGCTCCGCAGCCATGATGTCACCAGCGCTTTAAATGGAACTATAGAACTGCTGGTATCAGAGTACCTGCTTGTTACCCAGAAGTGCAGGTACTCTCCCTTTCAAATTTAAGAAGTGCAGGGACACAGTTCCGGACACTACCTACCCATTTAAAGTCCTGCTTAGCACAACATCACGGCTGACATCACAAAATGTAACATCAGCATCACCGATGACGTCACTAAATGTATTATCAGTGTAACTGGTGACCTCAGATACCACAACAAACACGGTCGACAACCAACCAGAGAGGAAGGAGCCAAAATATTCCTGAATTTTTTGTTTCCTACTTGATGTGAATATTGCATTTATGTCCTTCCTCCCTTCATATTGTAAAGCGCTCTGATATCCCTCGGGATCTTGTTTGCGCTATATAAAACTTTATAAATAAATAAAATAAAAAGTGCATTCTCTAGTAGCGCATCATGCTCGCGGACATTAAACGGAGTTTCGGGGCTTGTGCGTTGTGAGCAGCTTGGCGCGCTCACACAGAATAAGCAGAAAAGAAAGACTTCTGTAGTTGCACTCTGTGGCAACTGATGTCATTACTGGCGTGAGATTCATGCGCTAGGCTGCAATACTACGGTCTGCATCTAGATGTCCTCTTGAGGTAATGAACATAGAAGACAGACTGCTGCAGGCCCACTTACATGTAAAGTACAGAGTGGGAGTTTAAATGCAGCCCCATTGCCAACATCTAGGTATCCCCGCAGCCATTTTGATGAAAATAAAGTCTGCTGCACTTATGCTCGCAAACAGTTGATGCCTTTAAACACATTAAATCCATTTGTAAACCCTGTAAGTATCCAGGTTTAGCACAGAAATGATGATGACGTAATGTTGGTTGCTTCCTATTCTAAATAGAAAACTATCACATAAGTTAATACACACCTTTCAAGTGATATTTTGGGGTTATTTGATCAGATACTTAAAAATAGCTTGGTTCTGCCCTGGGCCAGCACCATGACCCAGTAGGGGCCACTGCCCTTCCACTCCTATCTTTGCCCAGTACCCCTGTCTGAAATATCCACTGGCTTTCCCATGAGTCTTTTGTCACTGCCCCATTGCTTCCCGGTGCCTTATCATGTAACCAGTTCTCCTGTACTAAAAGCCTGCTGGGCATGGCAGTGCTCAATTTGAGCCGGTTATTTTCAGTACTCAGCACTGGCACTTAATTGCCAGCACCCGCGGTATGACAGTCTGCCACAAGGTGGAGCTGTCTACCTAATTTAGGTATGAGCACAACAGCTGTTTATTCATTCAGTTTACATTTACAATGACTAATCCCTGCCTCCCAAGACATTCTAATAGCTGTGGGGGCCTGGAATAGTCTGAATTGTCACACTTGTAGGAATGTGATGGTTAGTTGTTGTGTTGGCACTGTCATTGGCAGCGCTGGCAGGGGCAATACATGGTGCAGACTTGAGTGTCTGCCTATCGAGGGCCCTGGCACTAATTATTGTACAAATTAAGCACTAAATTAAGAATTATGGCCGTGTCCAACACGCTCTGGTCATGGAGCACTGTGGCTACAAACTGCACCCAGTGGAAAGGGGAGAACGAGGGAACCCTACTCACTACGGAACCAGGGTGACTGATTATAACAAGAAAACAAGGGTTCCTGTGGAATAGTATATATCTATATATAATGCTAACGCGCAATCGCGATAGGAGGGTTATGCTGATGTCGTAGAGAAAAGGACCAAAAACACCAGAGGTTTTGTTGAACAAATATGTATGTATTATACACAAAATGTACAAAGATTATACAAAAAAGAAAGTATTTGTGCAAAAGTGTCCCAAGTGTAACATGAACCTAACAGTTGAGTGACATAGTGTGACAATATTTACAAGGTTTCACACATTTTTTTCTACCGAAAACGACCATATCTGAAGTTTTCACAAAATATGCAGCAACTATATACAGTAATACGCGCTGTCAGTGGTTTGCTTTCTTCAACAATGTTGTGGTAAATAAATAATTAATTACCGGTACTATTTTTGAATACAATGAATAAAACAGATAGCTCAATAAATAAGAGACAGGATTCGAGGTATCAGAGTCTTACAGGCTTTAATCAGGCATAAGGGAAGGGACAAGAACGGGACGGCCTGAAATAGAAAGCACGGGATGGCAGCTGCCAGGGAATGGCATGGGGAAGGATAAGGGTAACTTTCAGTAACAGTACACAGTATATATACTAAAACAATTACATTACATTCAATACAGTAGGCGTAGCAGTAGGCGTAACTCGTAGCAGTCGCGAAAGATAAGAGTAAAATGGGTGTAACAAGAAGGCGTGTACAGGGCGTATACATGGACATGTGATGTAAACGTAACAGAAGTGTCATAAATGGGGCGGAAACACGGAGGGGGCTACCTGAGCAGCTGGGACCTTTAACCTAGTGGTGCGCGCAAACGGGCAATGACGTGTTACCAGGGAGAACTGGGGGCTATGACTTCTGCGCTGGAAGAGGGGACTAAAGTCTGCAGTGTCAGAGCGACATGTACCTATGGCATATCTGGTATCTGGTGTTTGGAGTGCATGTTGATAGAATCCAAAAGTTATCAGGGCAAAGGCTACTTGACACTAAGACTGGTGCGTCCATAATTCTACATGTATTGCGTGTGCTAGGAATATTCTATGAATATTAATACAGTATTTCTCTTACATGGAGACAGCAAGGCTAGACCATGGCTGAAACTATTGATGCGATTCAGTAGCTTAGGAATGCAGAGAAGGAGGGCTGGACTGATAACTAGAAGCATAACATACTCTTGGCAGACTGGGAGGCAGAGCCAGGCCGGGCCGGGCACTGCGAGGCAGGAAGTAAGTGAAGGGTCAGGGATGCAGGTGGGGGCTGTATCGCTCCTCGGAGTGGGTTCAGGAGACTGGAGCTGAATCTGATGTCCGGGCCCTTTTGAGGCCTAGAAACGGGGACAATTCAATGAATTAACGTGCACACTGTAAAATGTGGCAACATAGGCCTAATACTCGTTGCTTTCACGAGAACTGGAAACTGGCATACTAGAGATGGACACAACTATAATTGCGTCTTTAATCGATCATAGGGGGATACATACATATCGATCATGCACATATAGCATAAGATGGGGAACACGTAGGCACATATAACATGGCAAAATTTACTTTTCCACATTCCCTCCTTGTGCCCTACATTTCCATCAGGAAACATCAATATTCATGATACCATCTATTTGTTCATATAGCATCATTTGCTCGTCTCGAATTGTCTTGGAACGGGATTTAGGACTAGGAATACAAGAGGTAGCACACATGCCGCAAATCGCAGGGCCACATTGTATACATAGGCAGCAACTGAATACGATCATTACTGCTATACCCAGGAATGACAATACTTTCCATCCCCAGGCAGATATTATACTCCAGAGCCAACCGGACCATGTCCAGGTGCCTGGATTCTGGTGTAACTGATGGGCAATTTTATGAAGTCTGGTTATAGCTGAATAAACAGACGGCGCGTTATTAGGAATGAAAATGCAGCAACTAGATCCTATGACTCTACAAGCTCCTCCTCTATTGGCCAGTATGACGTCAAGAACGAGACGATTTTGGAGCACGACAAATCTCATAGCAGATTGTTCTTCAGTTAAGTTACCTAGAGCGGAAGTAGTCTCATTTACTACTGCTTCAAGGGTTCTGGTTAACCTACGTATTAACTTACTATTCTGGATAGGGCCTATAAAGAAAAAGAAACCTATATTGAAGTCTGTATACTGTTCTAGAGTAGTTTCAGTTTGATCGACAATTGGGGACTCCCTTCTATGTCTGACGTGTACTAGATGTGTGTTTCTGTGATAATCGGATGGGGCTAGAAAAACTGGTGGCAGTAGGAAGGCAATGTAACATGTTCCATCCCAATCGAGGGGCAGACGAACATATGCGGTCTGACCACAAACAAAATAACAATGACGTGAGGCTTTGAGAATAGATTTCCCACTGTCACTATACTCGACAGTAGTAGTACAATCACTATGTCCTACATGTGCGGAACCATTCTTTCTGACACATAATTCGCCTTTAACTGGTAGTACTGAAATAGCAGGCAAATCTGGAGTAGTATCGGACTGAACATTAAGGACCATGAAATTCGAGGAATAATTACCTAAATCATATACTTCATTTTCTAGATCTAACCCTGTTCTATGGGAAAGACCTTGCTTGTCTGGGAAACATGTTCGATTCAGAAGGGACATATCAGTTGAGGATGATGTTAACGTGGACCATGCTCCACACGAACCATTATGTGAAAACGGATAAGGAAAGAGTGGCAGAACTCCCTTCGGTGTCTGGAAAGGGGGGAGTCGACCACACACCCAACAATTAGTGGCATTGCTGGTCTGGTGTGAATAGTGCAACATTCGGATAAATGTATTGTTACGCATAGCAAGACGATAGGATAGCTCGTGAGGAGGCAGATCACTAAATGTGTGCTCTACTGTAGCATTAGAAAACATATGTACATGTGAAATTGGAAAACATAAATGTAAAGCATAACTTGTGCAGGTAATCATAAGGCTCAAAAATAAAAAAAAGAATAGAACGATAATACATCTTTTAGAGTTTTGACTAACTCTCTCACTGTGTGGGTCTGTCTCATACATGTCAGGAACCTGTCTAACCGTTTCACCCGAGAGGGACTTAGACAATTAAACTGGCTGACTTATTTTACTAGACCGGAGTTTTGTTTTATACTCCTGCTGCGGAGTTTTCTCTAACAGTGGAAGTTTGAATTCAGAGTCTGTCTTTAGGCAGTCCTTAGGAATAGGGCAGTCTTTAATAAATGTCTTTTGTCGCAATCCATGGAATTTCTTAATATGACTGGTGTGCACCCATCCCTTGCGGCCTTCTAGCTTGACTGCAGTCCTTGTTGTCAATAATACCAGCTGGGGCTCTTTCCAACGGGGCTCCAATGGACTTGAACGATCGAAATTTCGCACCAGGACAAATTCTCCCGGAACGACTTCATGCGGCTTCACCTCAGTGTTGTCTGGAAATGCAGCGGCAACCTGTGAACGACAAGAGTGTAGGGCAGACATCAAGGAAGCTAGGTAATCTGTCAGCATATTACTGGAAACGTCTGTAATGCTACGGGGTCTAGGCGTACCCCACATGTTTGGAGGGCGGCCGAATACGACCTCGTAAGGGGACAGACCTGATCTGGAATGTGCAACCATTGTCATGTAAAAGAGAGCGACTGGCAGAGCTACTAACCAATCTACACCTTTCTCTGTACATACTTTAGCAATGCGGATTTTCAAGGTCTGGTTATGTCTCTCTACGAGACCGGCTGCTTCAGGATGGCGCACACAATGGAACTTCCACTGGTACCCTAACAGAAGGGAAACATGTTTCATGAGCTCGGATGAGAATGGCTGGCCGTTATCTGAATACACGACCCTAGGCAATCCATA
Source organism: Lissotriton helveticus (assembly GCF_964261635.1). Taxonomy (NCBI): domain Eukaryota; kingdom Metazoa; phylum Chordata; class Amphibia; order Caudata; family Salamandridae; genus Lissotriton; species Lissotriton helveticus. The sequence goes on along the minus strand of NC_136060.1, from coordinate 474,782,407 downwards.
ACGGGGAAAGAACTCACGAACCAACTGCCTGGCAGTGGTCGCAGCTGTGTAATCTGGAACTGGATATGCTTCTGTCCACCTGGACAAAGCGCATACAACTACGAGGACATACTTGAAACCTCGACATCGCTCCATCTGAATATAATCCATCTGGAGGACTTCAAAAGGGTGGTCAGGGGGTTGGAATCCACCTTGTTCCACCGGGACACTTTTACCTGGATTGAACTGACAACATATCATACAGGTACGTACTTTCTGCTTGGCTGCAGCTCGTAAATGCTTGTTGAACCAAAGGTTCTGAATACTGTCTAACATAGCTTTTTCTCCTAGATGTGCTGGACTATGTGCGGTATTAATAATGACTTGAACCATAGAGTCGGGGAGAAACCATGTGGCTTTTCCCTTCGTCAACCATCCTTGATCTGTCTGGACCCCTCCTTGTTCGGACCATTTCTTCATTTCTTCGGGAGTAGCATGTAACTGTATGTCTATGACATCTTGTGTAGGGTCCTTAACTGTCATACAAGTAGTCTGATCTGGAGTGAGTGTCTGTGTCGTGTTAACTGGAATGTCTGGAGTCTGAGCTGTAAGCTTGGCTGTTCGATCTGCTAGATCGTTACCTTGGGAAATAATGTCAGTGACTTTCGTATGTGCCTTGCACTTCATGATAGCAATAGCTGTCGGTAAATGTATTGCATCTAACAGAGCTTGAATGAGGAGACCATGCTGGATCTTGGTTCCATGAGAAGTCATAAAACCTCTTTCTTGCCAGAGCACTCCAAAGTCGTGTACGACTCCGAATGCGTAACGTGAATCTGTGTATATGTTTACTTTCAGGTTCTTGGCACGTATGCAGGCTTGGGTCAGAGCGACTAGCTCTGCTGCTTGAGCAGACAGGGTGTCAATACGATGTGTTTCTATAACTTCGGTTGCAGTAGTCACTGCATACGCGGCTACTAGTTCTCCTGTACTTGTTCTCATACATGAACCATCCACATAAAGTGTCAGGTCGGGATCAGGTAATGCAATAACTGTCAAGTCTTGTCTTGGCTTTGTCATAGTGTTAACAACTTCCACACAGTCATGTGTGGCAGGATTTGAAGTAACTGACGGTAACAGTGTAGCAGGATTTAAAATGTTGCAGCGTCTGATTTCTATGTGTGGCTGAAACAGTGTCAGTTCATAACCTGTTAAACGTGCAATTGTCAAGTGCTGAGTCAGTGTTCGGTTTAAAAGAACTTCCACGGAGTGTGGAACTTGTACTGTCAGGGAATGTCCTAACACTATGGAATCACTTTGTCTGATAGCTAGAGCTGTGGCTGCAACTGACTTGAGGCACGCAGGCAGAGCCTGGGCCACCGGATCTAATGTGCTCGAGAAATAAGCACAGGGCTTGTATTGACCTGCTTGATCTTGTGTGAGAACAGATAATGCAGTACCATCACGTTCTGTGACAAAAAGTGTAAAAGGCTTACTGTAGTTCGGTATTGCTAGAACAGGTGCTTGGCATAAGGCTTTCTTCAACTCATTAAAAACAAGTGTATGTTCCTGGGTCCAAGGGAGGACAGTCGATACGGCTGCCTCCTGTGTCGTTAACTGTATCAGTGGCTTGGCTAGAAATGCATACTGAGGAATCCATTGTCTGCAGTAAGAAGTGAGGCCGATAAAAGCTCGTACCTCCTTCTGTGTCTTGGGCTGTGGAAGACGTGCTATTAACTGGATACGGTCAGGTGTCAACTGCCTACCCCACTTGGACAGTAAGTGTCCCAAGTATACCACTTGCTGGACACAGAATTGTAATTTGGAAGAGGACACCCTGTGCCCCATCTCGGCCAGAAAATACAGAACTGTAAGTGACGCTCGCTCGCAGTCACGTTCAGAACGGTCTGTGATCAGTAGATCATCGACATACTGGAGCAGGGCAGTGTCAGTTGGCATGTGAATATTGTCTAGTTGTCTCTTAAGTGCTTGACTGTAAATACTAGGGCTTTCTGTAAAACCTTGAGGAGCTCGTGTGAATTTATAGCTTCTTCCATTTAAACAAAAACCGAAAAGGTACTGGCTGTCTGGATGAATGGGGACACTGAAGAATGCGTTCTTGAGATCGATAACTGTAAAGAACGTAGCTTCAGAATCAATGGCTGTCAAGAGGGATGAAATATCTGGGACTACTGGGTACTGGGGTATGATACATTTATTAAGTTCTCGAAGGTCAATCACTAATCGATATACTGGAGGTGCATTTGGATCAGTACGTTTCAGGACTGGAATGATAGGAGAATTACATACATTGGAGTCAGTTTCTACAACCACTCCTTGGGCAATAAGTTCGTCAATAATTTTGGATAAGGCTGCCACAGCCTCAGGTGGCAATTTGTACTGTCTGATTCGTGGCAAAACCACACCTTGCTTCAGAGTCACACGATGGGGTGTGATATGCATACAACCTACATCAGTTGGACCTTGCGCCCATAAATGCTGTGGTACATTCAATAATCTTGGATCAAAATCACGTAATACATAATGACCTTTGAAGTCTCTCAAGAACAGGCGGACCCCCTCTGGGGAACAACAAATTATTGCTCCTAATTCTTTTAATGTCTTAATGCCAAACAAATTTTCTGGACAAGATTTCGTGAGTAACAAATCAGTAGTTCGGGACAATGGACCAACTTCTAGAGTAACTGGTTTCGATATCTCATTAACAATAGGCTTTCCTGAAAATCCAAGGGAAACATTTCTAGAGCCTGAGAGCGGAGCCCCTGGAACTTCGTCATGACTGATGGTAGTCCTACTTGCTCCTGTATCAATCAAAAACTTTCTGTCTTTCCCTAATACTTGACTGTGTACATAGGGACCCTCTTGATCTACAGGTATCTCGATGAGAGGCAAGCCTACCTCCCTCTCAGCCAGGTTCTGAAACTGGGATGGTGCAATGAGCTAAAAAACGGTGTTGGATTTAGCCCTGATCTCTTGACTGGGTGAGAGTATTCTGCTTAATTCAGAGACTCTGTCCATCACCACCCCTTGTTGTAAATATTTTTGTCCACCCTAAGCGTGGAAGGGTATACTCAGATGTGAGTCCCTTGCTCATTGCACCATCAGGATTCAAGCAAGCCGGGCCGAAGACGGCTGAAATGCCAGAAACCGGTCCCTGGAAGCTTGTTTCCTTCCCAGTGTAAGAATTGGCTTTTGTAGTCTGGTCTGCCCTGTTCCCATGATGCACTGGGCCAGGGACAGACTAATTTGCATACAGCCAGGTTCTGAAACTGGGATGGTGCAATGAGCTAAAAAACGGTGTTGGATTTAGCCCTGATCTCTTGACTGGGTGAGAGTATTCTGCTTAATTCAGAGACTCTGTCCATCACCACCCCTTGTTGTAAATATTTTTGTCCACCCTAAGCGTGGAAGGGTATACTCAGATGTGAGTCCCTTGCTCATTGCACCATCAGGATTCAAGCAAGCCGGGCCGAAGACGGCTGAAATGCCAGAAACCGGTCCCCGGAAGCTTGTTTCCTTCCCAGTGTAAGAATTGGCTTTTGTAGTCTGGTCTGCCCTGTTCCCATGATGCACTGGGCCAGGGACAGACTAATTTGCATACAGCCAGGTTCTGAAACTGGGATGGTGCAATGAGCTAAAAAACGGTGTTGGATTTAGCCCTGATCTCTTGACTGGGTGAGAGTATTCTGCTTAATTCAGAGACTCTGTCCATCACCACCCCTTGTTGTAAATATTTTTGTCCACCCTAAGCGTGGAAGGGTATACTCAGATGTGAGTCCCTTGCTCATTGCACCATCAGGATTCAAGCAAGCCGGGCCGAAGACGGCTGAAATGCCAGAAACCGGTCCCCGGAAGCTTGTTTCCTTCCCAGTGTAAGAATTGGCTTTTGAAGTCTGGTCTGCCCTGTTCCCATGATGCACTGGGCCAGGGACAGACTAATTTGCATACAGCCAGGTTCTGAAACTGGGATGGTGCAATGAGCTAAAAAACGGTGTTGGATTTAGCCCTGATCTCTTGACTGGGTGAGAGTATTCTGCTTAATTCAGAGACTCTGTCCATCACCACCCCTTGTTGTAAATATTTTTGTCCACCCTAAGCGTGGAAGGGTATACTCAGATGTGAGTCCCTTGCTCATTGCACCATCAGGATTCAAGCAAGCCGGGCCGAAGACGGCTGAAATGCCAGAAACCGGTCCCCGGAAGCTTGTTTCCTTCCCAGTGTAAGAATTGGCTTTTGTAGTCTGGTCTGCCCTGTTCCCATGATGCACTGGGCCAGGGACAGACTAATTTGCATACAGCCAGGTTCTGAAACTGGGATGGTGCAATGAGCTAAAAAACGGTGTTGGATTTAGCCCTGATCTCTTGACTGGGTGAGAGTATTCTGCTTAATTCAGAGACTCTGTCCATCACCACCCCTTGTTGTAAATATTTTTGTCCACCCTAAGCGTGGAAGGGTATACTCAGATGTGAGTCCCTTGCTCATTGCACCATCAGGATTCAAGCAAGCCGGGCCGAAGACGGCTGAAATGCCAGAAACCGGTCCCCGGAAGCTTGTTTCCTTCCCAGTGTAAGAATTGGCTTTTGTAGTCTGGTCTGCCCTGTTCCCATGATGCACTGGGCCAGGGACAGACTAATTTGCATACAGCCAGGTTCTGAAACTGGGATGGTGCAATGAGCTAAAAAACGGTGTTGGATTTAGCCCTGATCTCTTGACTGGGTGAGAGTATTCTGCTTAATTCAGAGACTCTGTCCATCACCACCCCTTGTTGTAAATATTTTTGTCCACCCTAAGCGTGGAAGGGTATACTCAGATGTGAGTCCCTTGCTCATTGCACCATCAGGATTCAAGCAAGCCGGGCCGAAGACGGCTGAAATGCCAGAAACCGGTCCCCGGAAGCTTGTTTCCTTCCCAGTGTAAGAATTGGCTTTTGTAGTCTGGTCTGCCCTGTTCCCATGATGCACTGGGCCAGGGACAGACTAATTTGCATACAGCCAGGTTCTGAAACTGGGATGGTGCAATGAGCTAAAAAACGGTGTTGGATTTAGCCCTGATCTCTTGACTGGGTGAGAGTATTCTGCTTAATTCAGAGACTCTGTCCATCACCACCCCTTGTTGTAAATATTTTTGTCCACCCTAAGCGTGGAAGGGTATACTCAGATGTGAGTCCCTTGCTCATTGCACCATCAGGATTCAAGCAAGCCGGGCCGAAGACGGCTGAAATGCCAGAAACCGGTCCCCGGAAGCTTGTTTCCTTCCCAGTGTAAGAATTGGCTTTTGTAGTCTGGTCTGCCCTGTTCCCATGATGCACTGGGCCAGGGACAGACTAATTTGCATACAGCCAGGTTCTGAAACTGGGATGGTGCAATGAGCTAAAAAACGGTGTTGGATTTAGCCCTGATCTCTTGACTGGGTGAGAGTACTCTGCTTAATTCAGAGACTCTGTCCATCACCACCCCTTGTTGTAAATATTTTTGTCCACCCTAAGCGTGGAAGGGTATACTCAGATGTGAGTCCCTTGCTCATTGCACCATCAGGATTCAAGCAAGCCGGGCCGAAGACGGCTGAAATGCCAGAAACCGGTCCCCGGAAGCTTGTTTCCTTCCCAGTGTAAGAATTGGCTTTTGTAGTCTGGTCTGCCCTGTTCCCATGATGCACTGGGCCAGGGACAGACTAATTTGCATACAGCCAGGTTCTGAAACTGGGATGGTGCAATGAGCTAAAAAACGGTGTTGGATTTAGCCCTGATCTCTTGACTGGGTGAGAGTATTCTGCTTAATTCAGAGACTCTGTCCATCACCACCCCTTGTTGTAAATAATTTTGTCCACCCTAAGCGTGGAAGGGTATACTCAGATGTGAGTCCCTTGCTCATTGCACCATCAGGATTCAAGCAAGCCGGGCCGAAGACGGCTGAAATGCCAGAAACCGGTCCCCGGAAGCTTGTTTCCTTCCCAATGTAAGAATTGGCTTTTGTAGTCTGGTCTGCCCTGTTCCCATGATGCACTGGGCCAGGGACAGACTAATTTGCATACAGCCAGGTTCTGAAACTGGGATGGTGCAATGAGCTAAAAAACGGTGTTGGATTTAGCCCTGATCTCTTGACTGGGTGAGAGTATTCTGCTTAATTCAGAGACTCTGTCCATCACCACCCCTTGTTGTAAATATTTTTGTCCACCCTAAGCGTGGAAGGGTATACTCAGATGTGAGTCCCTTGCTCATTGCACCATCAGGATTCAAGCAAGCCGCGCCGAAGACGGCTGAAATGCCAGAAACCGGTCCCCGGAAGCTTGTTTCCTTCCCAGTGTAAGAATTGGCTTTTGTAGTCTGGTCTGCCCTGTTCCCATGATGCACTGGGCCAGGGACAGACTAATTTGCATACAGCCAGGTTCTGAAACTGGGATGGTGCAATGAGCTAAAAAACGGTGTTGGATTTAGCCCTGATCTCTTGACTGGGTGAGAGTATTCTGCTTAATTCAGAGACTCTGTCCATCACCACCCCTTGTTGTAAATATTTTTGTCCACCCTAAGCGTGGAAGGGTATACTCAGATGTGAGTCCCTTGCTCATTGCACCATCAGGATTCAAGCAAGCCGGGCCGAAGACGGCTGAAATGCCAGAAACCGGTCCCCGGAAGCTTGTTTCCTTCCCAGTGTAAGAATTGGCTTTTGTAGTCTGGTCTGCCCTGTTCCCATGATGCACTGGGCCAGGGACAGACTAATTTGCATACAGCCAGGTTCTGAAACTGGGATGGTGCAATGAGCTAAAAAACGGTGTTGGATTTATCCCTGATCTCTTGACTGGGTGAGAGTATTCTGCTTAATTCAGAGACTCTGTCCATCACCACCCCTTGTTGTAAATATTTTTGTCCACCCTAAGCGTGGAAGGGTATACTCAGATGTGAGTCCCTTGCTCATTGCACCATCAGGATTCAAGCAAGCCGGGCCGAAGACGGCTGAAATGCCAGGAACCGGTCCCCGGAAGCTTGTTTCCTTCCCAGTGTAAGAATTGGCTTTTGTAGTCTGGTCTGCCCTGTTCCCATGATGCACTGGGCCAGGGACAGACTAATTTGCATACAGCCAGGTTCTGAAACTGGGATGGTGCAATGAGCTAAAAAACGGTGTTGGATTTAGCCCTGATCTCTTGACTGGGTGAGAGTATTCTGCTTAATTCAGAGACTCTGTCCATCACCACCCCTTGTTGTAAATATACCTCCCTCTCTAGGCTGTTTCATGAATACGGCTGATAATCTGGATATTCTGTCTGGGCATACTGGTACATCTGCTGTGTAACATGCTGTGTTGCAGCGATAGGCTGCGGTGCTGTAACTGTCTGTTGTGCATTCTGTGGTGGCTGAGAAGTCTGTGAAACTTGTTCTTGTCTGGGCGGACGTGGTCTTTCTTTAGTTTTACCAGTAGCTATGTTATGTTTCAGAACTGCACACTCGTTTATAAAATGACCTGGCTGTTTACAGTAATTGCAGGTCCCTTTAACGGGAGCTGCAGGATGACTGGCTTGATTCGGACCCCTCTTCTGACTGTCTTGTGGAACAGATTGTGCAACTAATACTTTCATTTTCGTGTCTTTCATATGTCTCCTTTCGTGTTCCTGCTCTTCCCTGATTCTGTTCTGGTGATACTGGAGCATTTGAAGCATCTGTGACGGAGTATTAGCTTGCCAGGTACTTTCGACTTTCAATACTCGATTTTTAACTTGTGGACTTGAATTCTCGACTAGTTTGGTAACAAAAAGATGAGGGTACGATTCACTACTTGTTTTCAGACCACTATTAATAATAAAACATTTTTCAAATCTAGAATAGAAATCACTAGTGTCTTCGTCTTGTTTCTGTTTACAAGCTGAGATGGCATCCCAATCTTCCTTTTTCGTGGCTAGTAATCTTGGCAAAACTTGTATCAATAACTCAGGCAAATCTTTAGCTTTCTCCCCAAGACCGGTACCTGGTACTCGTAAATTATCTTCAGCTTCTAGAGCTGTCCAATCGATCTTTTTCTCTCCCACCTCCCATTCTTTTTCTTTGAGTTTTTCATATACCCCTGCGGGCAACAGGACCTTTAGCATTTTAATGATATCGGGATACGTGTATTCTCCCATACGGAGCATGTCTTTTAATTCACGGTGGAACCCTGCTGGATCTTTGTCGTGACAGGGAATTAGTTTCTTCATCTCTAAGAGTTCCATCTTTGTGATGGGGGTGTAAACAAATACTCATTCTAGATCACCACCCGTTGTCCTAACTGGGTGTACTTCTCGTAACGGATTCTATCTATCTATGTAAAATGATTTACTTTCTGGGGGTGAGACGTGAACAAAATGTGGATTCAAAAACGTTCGATATTTGTGGCGCTGTTCTAGAATGATACTAATTAAATCAGTACCTAGACCTCTCCATCTATACTGGAGTAACTCGTTCAAAACATCATGTAGTGGACCTGGATCAGAATGCTGTCCCTCATACAGTGTAATGAGGTGCTGGATCATATACATACCCACCAGTCGCTGCTCGGCTGGGGGCAGTTTCAGAAACATTTGTGCCACTATTTCATCTGGAAAAGTGGTAGAATCAGTAGTCCACCGGACTGCTGATCGGGCTAGTTCTTGTTCATGCATTGTACTAAGCTCACTATAGCCTATTCGTGATTTCAGAATGTGATCGGTAGCTTGGAATACTTGCTCAAGAGAACCCTGTTCTGGTGCTGGAGGAGGGAAAACCTTCTTGTGATCTAGGCGCGAATGTCGGTCGGAAAGTCTAGTTCTACCTACATACGCTATTCTGGAGGGATTCTCGTCGTCTACCTCTTCAGTAGGAGAGTCGTCTTCTTTCTCGGTTACTTGTGCTGCTTCTCGTTTCTCGTGTAACTTTATTATTTCCCTACGAATTTTCTTGTACATACTCTCTATACAGTTCTGTGTCTTGTGTCTTCCCTCGGCTATATGGTCACTCCACTTGGTCAGGACTTTCATTTCTTCTTGATCTTTTTCCGGATAATCTTGTTCTCTTATTAAACAGTTAATTAAAAACTTTAAAAGCATGAGCTGAGTCTCGACTTTTCTTTGAGCCATGACGTCGCGAACACTTCCTGGATCCACTCCTGTACGAATAAAACGATATATTCTGTCTAGATGTTCTCTCATGTCGGGCAGGGTGTCCAAATAGTCGGTCACCCGTCTTAAACGTAATGAATATATGACCATAGTACCATCGCCTGGAACTGGATCATAACGACATTTGGTAAGTGCTCGCTTGATATCTGTGAATGTATGAACTTTTGGCGTACGCTGTAATGCTAGTTCATGTAGCGTCATACGTCTGTGTTGAGGCGGGGTACCAGGAGGACTTCCCCCCGCGGCTCCTAAACTAGAATCGTCGGTGGGTACTGTACGTGCTGGGAGAGTGACTGATGTAGCGGGTACATGTACTGTAGGCTGGGCCGGGGGTGCTGTGACAGATGCTGTAACGGGTGCGGTAACGTGGACTGTACCCACGGCCCCGGTGGCTGGAGGAACAGGAATTACATTATTTACGGGAGCAGGCGGAACAGGATTTGAATATTCTGGGACTGTGTCGTCCAAATAGGACGAGAGAAAAATATCAGCTGCGGTCGGTTTGTGACGTAGCTTAATCGGGACCAATGGTGGCGGAAAATTACATGGTGGATACATACCCTTAATAAGGGCATTTCTCTGTCTGTCTGACTGTTCTGCTTTAACTCGTTCACCTACTTCGATTAATTCCCTTCCTTGGGCTCATTCTGAGGATTCCCTACTTAATTCTGTTTTTCTGATTTCTTTTTCAGTTCTTTTAAGAGATTCTTTGCGCCATAACTCGATGGCATCTTTCTGGGACTGTCTGGCTTTCTTTTTCCATAATGCTTCTTCTACTCGCATGATGCACTCGGCATCCCATGTACCTGATATGGGCCATCTATATTTCTCTTCTAACTCCTTGGTATAGTCCACCCATAAGTCTAGATATAATATGGCACCTAAGCCATGCTTATGATACATAAAATGACCTGGACTGTCCCTAGGCGGGACAGGAACTGCTTCCTCGAGTAACCCTCTTCTGGTCTTTAACTGACGTAACTTGGAGAATAGAGGCATTTTCTAGGCTGGAATCCGAACACAATACAATACACGAAAAACACAGTAAAAACAAATCACTCATACCACGACATTGAAAACACATTGAATAACATTTAGAATAACAGTTCGGACGGAATATTACCTGGTTTACTGAAAACGGAACACATGAATTTCTCGAGAACAAAACTTACTAGAATTACTAGATGCACTGCTAAAACAGTATGAAACATACCGGTCCCATAAAGAGACACGTCAGGACCCGCGTCCACCTAGGTGAACACTTCGGACTGGATCTGCGTACCCAAACCCACTGGACCAGAGACAAATTAATTGACCCTGTCTAGATACTACCCCAGCAACGGTACTCACCGGGCAGCAAGAAACGGAAGGCCTCGGACTGGACTGGACTGCTACGACGTCGGACTACGAACTTCGGACTTCAGTTACAGGTGGGCCTCCGGATACCTCGGACCTTGTACTCTCGGCTTGGGCTCTGGTCGGGACTCGCCGCGTTCCTCACCGCCTCGTCTGGATGCTGGACCGCAACCTCCGTCTCCTCCGTGGGCCTGAGGGATACTTGAAGCAGAAATATATCTGCACGTGCACGGTATAGTTCCGTCACGGCTGCAGAGGATCAGGGGGCCTGCGTGGCTTCGCCGGCGCGTGGGGAGAGGGCAAGTTCCTGTTCGGGCGCCATTATGTGGTAAATAAATAATTAATTACCGGTACTATTTTTGAATACAATGAATAAAACAGATAGCTCAATAAATAAGAGACAGGATTCGAGGTATCAGAGTCTTACAGGCTTTAATCAGGCATAAGGGAAGGGACAAGAACGGGACGGCCTGAAATAGAAAGCACGGGATGGCAGCTGCCAGGGAATGGCATGGGGAAGGATAAGGGTAACTTTCAGTAACAGTACACAGTATATATACTAAAACAATTACATTACATTCAATACAGTAGGCGTAGCAGTAGGCGTAACTCGTAGCAGTCGCGAAAGATAAGAGTAAAATGGGTGTAACAAGAAGGCGTGTACAGGGCGTATACATAGACATGTGATGTAAACGTAACAGAAGTGTCATAAATGGGGCGGAAACACGGAGGGGGCTACCTGAGCAGCTGGGACCTTTAACCTAGTGGTGCGCGCAAACGGGCAATGACGTGTTACCAGGAGGAACTGGGGGCTATGACTTCTGCGCTGGAAGAGGAGACTAAAGTCTGCAGTGTCAGAGCGACATGTACCTATGGCATATCTGGTATCTGGTGTTTGGAGTGCATGTTGATAGAATCCAAAAGTTATCAGGGCAAAGGCTACTTGACACTAAGACTGGTGCGTCCATAATTCTACATGTATTGCGTGTGCTAGGAATATTCTATGAATATTAATACAGTATTTCTCTTACATGGAGACAGCAAGGCTAGACCATGGCTGAAACTATTGATGCGATTCAGTAGCTTAGGAATGCAGAGAAGGAGGGCTGGACTGATAACTAGAAGCATAACATACTCTTGGCAGACTGGGAGGCAGAGCCAGGCCGGACCGGGCACTGCGAGGCAGGAAGTAAGTGAAGGGTCAGGGATGCAGGTGGGGGCTGTATCGCTCCTCGGAGTGGGTTCAGGAGACTGGAGCTGAATCTGATGTCCGGGCCCTTTTGAGGCCTAGAAACGGGGACAATTCAATGAATTAACGTGCACACTGTAAAATGTGGCAACATAGGCCTAATACTCGTTTCTTTCACGAGAACTGGAAACTGGCATACTAGAGATGGACACAACTATAATTGCGTCTTTAATCGATCATAGGGGGATACATACATATCGATCATGCACATATAGCATAAGATACACGTAGGCACATATAACATGGCAAAATTTACTTTTCCACAATGTGACATACTGCTGCAGTTCTGCTCACAGGGGCCTATTCACAGAACTAACTTAAGACAAAATCCTAAACTTACTACTTTTGGTATTCACATAAGGCATTTACTAGTAGTAAAGTTAGGATTTTGTCTTAAGGTTGACTTAAGACAAACTTAAGACAGACAAGACAAACTTAAGACAAACTTAAGACAGACTTAAGACAGACTTAAGACAAACTTAAGACAGACTTAAGACAGACAAGACAAACTTAAGACAAACTTAAGACAAACTTAAGACAAACTTAAGACAGACAAGACAAACTTAAGACAAACTTAAGACAGACTTAAGACAGACTTAAGACAGACTTAAGACAGACAAGACAAACTTAAGACAGACTTAAGACAGACTTAAGACAGACAAGACAAACTTAAGACAGACTTAAGACAGACTTAAGACAAACTTAAGACAAAATCTTAACTTAAGTCTGTCTTAAGCTTGTCTTAAGTCTGTCTTAAGTCTGTCTTAAGTTTGTCTTAAGTTTGTCTTTAGTCAAACTTAAGTCTGTCTGAAGTTACTACTACTAAATGCCTTCTGTGAATACCAAAAGTAGTAAGTTTAGGATTTTGTCGTAAGTTAGTTCTGTGAATCGGGCCCTCATTGTCTAAGGCCTTGAGTTTTCATGACAGTGAGGTTTGGTTGAGTGCCCGTGTTTGGCGCCCACTCTGTAATGACATAAGGATCCTGACCTCCCAATATGTATGTAGAGCCCAAAACCAGCTAATTAGGAAAGGAGCCCTGGAGCTCCTAACAGCAGCGGGATGGTGAGAGCCCAGGGGTATGAATGAAGGGTCGGATTAATCAAAACTTTGTACAAACTGACCAAAAGTGCTTCCTTCATCCATTTCTGGGCCAAGAGTCTGGCATGGCCCTGGCTCCTGATGTGGTGCTGTCCCCTTGAGGGGGTTCATTTCTCAGCCAGATGTGCAAAGGTGTTGCTTCTACTGGCTTCAGAGCTCCTGCAGCTGGGGTTGAAGGCGATGTAAGATAGGAGGGACAATGTTACGGTGTCTGTGATGGCGACAGTGGATGTATGACGTTACAACGCATACTTTTACAACGCCTACCTTTACATCGCAAGTTTTACAACGCATACCATTACAACGCATAATGCTTTTGGGCGCTGGATAGTGAATAGTTTAATTTACTATTCCAACTCCAGTCCCCGTGGATAGTAGGGAAGGTGTTGGATAGTACATTAAACCTATTCCCTATCCTAGAGCGCCCCCCAGCGCTATGCGTTGTAATGGTTTGCGTTGTAAAAGTTGCGTTGTAATGGTAGTGTGTTGTAAAAGTTTCGTTGTAAAGGCTGTATACCGGCGACAGTGACTCTGCCAGGCACATGAACCCTCAGCGCTTATAAAAGTGGATTTCTGGACCCCGGCATGCATCCCAGGCCCTGAGAAGAGGCTGCCCAGTGACTATAGCTTAGGAGGCGGGACAGTCTTCTCTATGACACATGGGTGTGTGGTGTATTCGTCTGTGCATTTCTTGCAGTAGTATGCATTCGTCGGGAGATTTTAAGGAATGAACAGATAAGAACATGTAGAACTGCAGTCATCAGGTTTCTTGGAGGGCTATCTATTCCCCTCTCCTGTAAAGCCATACAATTCTGGAAAATAGCAGCAAAGGAACTGGAAAAATTGAATTAAGCTAAGCAGCCAATCAACAACCTGCCTGCTGACTTTTCATAAATATACTGCACTACTTGTTAGCCGTTTAACTGTGGTAATGACTCCAAGGTTTTTTTCTCCACACTTAGGTTTAAAAAAAAAAATATATATATATATATATATATAGATATATATATATATATATATATATATATATATTCACTGAAAAAAACCATAGGTTATAGACCATATATAGTTAGGAATTAGCATTTACAAAACCTTGAAAATTCACTGAAAAAACCATAGGTTATAGACCATATATAGTTAGGAATTAGCATTTAAAAAACCTTATTTTACTCACACAAAACCATTGAAATTCCATATATAGTTAGTTGCACTAACTATATATTGCGCACCCGCAATCCACTGCTGATGATGTCACATATTACATCATTCATGACATGGTCAGTGACATCACTGATGACAACATCCAGTGACTATGTTTCTGTAAAGTTAAAATATGTCTTACATATTGAAGAATGAGTGGATGTATAAGTGTCTGTAACGAAGGATTTAGTAGGTGCATGACTGAATGTATGAGTGAGTGATTAAATGTGTCTCACTGAGTGCATGGGTTAGTGACTAAACTGTCTTAATTTGTGCATCATTATGTCTGTTGTTCTGTAAACTGCTGCATGTGTTGATCAGTAGCTATATGAGTAACTATATGGGTTATTGATTGATTGCCCAAGTATTTGCATGGGAGACTGAGTGTGTGTGTGGCTGGATGGGAGGTGTGTGACTCTGTACAGATCAATGTGTACTTGTATCAATGATTGTATAAGAGAGTAAGTATGTGTTAGTATATGGTTGAAAACGTAAGGTGCTCTATGTTTAACTGTATAGAGTAGAAAATGGAAGTGTGATTGATTCTTTACAGGACTGACTAGGTGTGTGAGTAACTCCATGGATGAGTGGCAGAGTGTGAGTGTCTGTATAGGTGTATGAGTGCATATGATTGTGTTGTAAACATGAGTGATTGTATGTATGAATGATTGTATGGGTGAATGAGTGAATGTGTGTGTAGACGTAGGAATCAGTGAGTACGTATGTAGTAACTAGTATTGGTGTGTCAATGGTTTCAAAAATTATACTCTGTTTTTAACACTGGGTGAAACAGAGGTTATATTAAAATGTGAGGAGATGCATTGTATTGTCACATGAATGATATCATCAGTGATGTGGTCATTGATGTCAAATGAGATGTCATCAGTGATGTCATTTGAGATGTCATCAGTGATGTCATCAGTGATGTCACTGACCATGTCATGAATGATGTAATATGTGACATCATCAGCAGTGGATTGCGGGTGCGCAATATATAGTTAGTGCAACTAACTATATATGGAATTTCAATGGTTTTGTGTGAGTAAAATAAGGTTTTTTAAATGCTAATTCCTAACTATATATGGTCTATAACCTATGGTTTTTTCAGTGAATTTTCAAGGTTTTGTAAATGCTAATTCCTAACTATATATGGTCTATAACCTATGGTTTTTTCAGTGAATTTCAATGGTTTTTTAATAGCAAATATCATAAGCTGTCGAATGTCAAGTACGTGGTAAGAATTTTTTTTTTCGTGTTTATGCACACTGATCTGCTTTGATTGCTGCCCCCCACCCCTCATTTCTATTAGGAGTACTCTCTCTTTGCAGATAGTGAAGGGTAGTTAACGCAGCCCTTTCCCCCTTTGTAATCCGTCGTGCCTGCTTCTCTCTCCATTTGATTGATTGTTCTCTTTGGTTCATTCTCTATTTACAAACAAGCACAGAGTCGCAATACTCTGTTTAGTCTTTGCAGATAGCGAAAAATCGTGTAAAAAAACAAAAGGAATCGAGCAAAATCAGTAGGCCACTAATGGGATCTCTTTTGACCTCGCTAAAATAGAAACATTAGGAACAACCTGTTGAAAATAGCAATGCGTATGTATATAAGCGGCGTTCATTTGTGTTCACAGTACCCCTTGTTGATTGTTTCAATCGAGCATTGAATTGTTCGAAGTTAATTCTCTTAACGATCTTCTCTACCTGCAAACGAGGAAGAATAGGAATATTCTATCTCCCTTTGCAGATAGTGAAGGGTAGGTAACGCAAGCCTTTAACACGTCGTACCTATTTCATTCCTCATTGATTGATTGATTGTCCGAACATTGACTGTTTGGGAATTAGTTCTTTTTGGAGGTATTCCCTGTTTGCAAATAAACGTAGGAAAATCTTTGCAAGTAGTGAAAGGGTACGTAATGCGGACCGTTCTCCCCCGTTGTAATCTGTCATGCCTATCTACTCCCCACTGATTGATGCACCTTTTTCACCCGGACCATTTACTAGAGATACGTCATCTGGCCCGACCAGAGAGCACCCCTAGTGAAAAGGACATATGCAATAATAACGAAGTGATCACTGTATCCTGTTAACAGAAACTTTACCATGAAACAACCTGGAAAGAAAAAAATAGGAAAACGAAAATCAGTAGGCCACTGATGAACATGAACTTTTATTAAACAACGAACAAAGAAACGATAACATAACGTAATGATAAAACCTATTAATGTCCTAGAAACAAGAAAACGTTAAAATATGCCAGTGGTGAGAGACCAGAACAACAGTAAGAGAAACCAAATCACCCCTCGCTGTCCCACCGCCTGCCACGCCAAAAAAATCGATAGACTAGGGAAAATGCAAGTCAGTAGAACATCCACCCCCACTCTGGAAACTTCCAAGTTGGGGCAGGGTTCCGGCTACGCCCAGCCGGGAGCAGCCCATATAAGGCAGGTCCTGCTGCCACGCCTCGGCCAGGAGATCCTAACGTAGGGTGTAGCCGGAGGAGAGGCCGAGACCAGCGGGACCCGGCCAGGGGATTGCCTTTACAACGCTGAACAGTTGCAGGGGGGGGGAATGTCTCCTCGACCCTCCCCTCTCTCTCCCAGTCCGGCCGCGGTGGCCCTTGAGAGTTGCAGGTAGTCCCGCCACATGCTCTTCCGGTCCGACCACCAACGGTCGGGGGGCCGAGGCCGACGGGATCCGGCTGCAGCCGATAAACCAAGAAACCCGTTCATGGGGCCAGAGCCAGGGGCGTCCGGCCGACATCCACCGGAAGCCCGGCCCGAAGACGGACGGGACACTTCTTTCTTTTATAATGGCTGCGACAACACTGGAGGGGGATGTCTTGCACATGCCTCCGACCCCCCCCTCGTCCTCATCGCCTGGTCCGGCCATAACAAATCTCAAGCGAGACGCCGTGGGGTGCACTGGGAGGGAGAGACGGTGCGAACAGGCTTCTCCCGCCTCCCCAGGTGGAGGCTTCCCAGCTGCACCCTCAGCGCTCCAGGCTGTGGCATCCTAACAACTACAGTGCTGCACAGTTTCGGAACGACCTAGATAACGGTTCTTCCACTGTGGCCATGCTGCAACGTCTCGCCCGGCAGGGTGGAGCCCGTCCGCTCATGTGACCCCGCGATCGCCGGTAGCTGCCGAACTCTCAAAATGGCTGTCGACCTGGCAAGAGCGGGCCCAACATAAAGAAATGGCCCGGTCACTGGTTGACTCCACCACCGTAGTCCTCCACGACCTTGAAGATTCTAGAGGAGCCGCGGGAGTCTCCGACCCCCGATGGGGAATGACTGCCATGATCGCCCGTGGAGTGACGAAACTGTATCCGCGGGACGTCGGCGCTCCCATGCTGGCGCCAGCCTCACTTTGAATCACTACAATCCTGCAGACCTCACTTCCGGTGAAAGCACAGTGTGACCCGGTAGGAAAAATTATTGCACCCCCTCCCCTTTTTGACTGATAGTTCAAACCACCGATCCTTTCCTTTGCCCTTTTAACGGAACTTTGGACTGCCTCCCCCTCTTTTACATTTTCTAGAGAAAACAAAACATTAACCACTACATTAGCATAGCAGTTGACACCAGAACTGTTTTCAAATTGAAACCAACAACATCTTCAACAGAATCCTTTTTGTTTCTGCTGTGACCCTGCTACAGCACAGGCATTGTCCCCAGCAGTAATTCTGCAATGCCGGTAAGAATAGCTGTGGTGCCTACTGGACTCACTCACCCCCGCGGCGCCCCACGCCGTTTTTTGCTGGGCGGCAACTTACTAGACATCACTTTCGTGCCATCTAGATTTCAGCGCGTTCTGCTGCCTTGGAACTATTCGCACAACAGACCGCTACTGACAAGAATATTTCATTATTGGTGCTGTCAATTTCAATAAATCTATTGGATAATTAAAAAGAAATTGCCACGGTCTCTTCGTTGTTTAAATGTTTTTACTGTTTTTGTTTTGTTGTATATATTTATATGTTATTAAAGTTTTATATTCCTACTACTTTGTTGGAGTGCTATATATTTTTAATGTGACACATAATTGTAAAAACTTTGATGTACAAAGAGTCATTCCTGGAATCTTCCGCTTCAGGCTCGGTCCCCTCCCCAATCACAATACAGGATGGTTTTCAGATAGTAGGAACGCGTGTGCTGTGACGGATCACATCGGGTGTGGGCCTTGATCTACTATAACTCCTTTGAAGAGGGGTGATTCTTTACAGCTGGGGCCATAAACTACATCTGCAGGGCTAGCTGATAGCCTAGGACCGGCCTGGACATTCGGACACAGAGGAAGAGGAGTGTCAGAGGGTGCGGTAGTGAATAGGGCGAAAGGGAGGTGTCGGGCGGGCACAGAGTGTGATTCTCAGGGAAGAGCAGCGCAGATGGGGGAAGGTTTATTGCCCATGCATAAGACAGAGAGCGGTGGTGACCAGTGCCTGGGGGAGATGCTTACGAGGGTGAGGAGCCATGCTACGAATCGACAGCGTGCAGAGAGTGGGTCTGGTCAAGACATCTAAAATGGCTGCCGTGCACGACAAAAGTGTGGCATTTCAAAAAAGGCAAGATGGCGCAGACAATGTTTTTCAACACTTCCTCATTTCCTTCGAATCGAACGTTAACAGACGTTGGGGCATATTACCAAAGTTAAGCGATATTTATCGCTAACGATGCTTACCAACCAATTTTTTACCACTAAGCATCGTCAGAAATTATCGAAGATAAACCTTACTATTATCAAGGTTTATCGCAAATGCGATAATAAACGGCCGCAATGCATGAATATCGCTAAAAACTCAGCGATATTCATGCATTACCGAGCTAATACTCTTAGCCATGTTATCCACCTCCCATTGGATAACATGGCTAAGAACTGCTCAGGGCAGGTGTTACTTTTTGGAGATATTCGCGCTTAGCGCGAATATCTCCAAAAGTTGGTAATAGGAGATAGATATCTTGCATGTTGTAATGCAAGTTATTGTGGTATATGGAACTCATACCATAATCTCTCAGGAAAGCAGAAACTGATCCTTTTGGGACCGCCTAAAAAGGCCTAGGGGGTGAGGAGTACTCTACTTTGCCCCCTTTTCACGTTCCGAACTATTTTATTTTACTCTCTTCTGTAATTACACAAAATACCAGCGATAAGATGCATCGGAGACACACACTGAGAGAAAGGAGGCCGGAGATGAAGAAGACATGTCAAATACACATTGGAGATAATATAGTGGCAGAAGGGAAGTAAATATGAGTAAACTTACCATGTAACATAAAAATGTTGCACTCTATACTATAAGTCTCATTTTATACTACAATCACTTCGCTACAACCTCATAAATTAAAAATAAAAATAAATAATGTCTCAAACAATTTTTGATTTCTAAATATAAATTTATTCTTCAGAATTTTCTAAATTTGAAACAACTAGTAACATGTCCTCATCAGTAATTTCCTCTTCAATCATCTCATCTGGAATCTCCTCATTAAAAGTCTGCAATGATGATTCTTGTAACTCTATGGTCTCCAAACACTCGATAAATTCGCCATCAAGAGATTGATCAAAAAAATCATTCAAGTCATCTCCTCCTTCTGACAATATTTCATTATTGGTGCTGTCCATTTCAATCAATGTAGTGGAATCATTCAAGTCATCTCCTCGTGACAATATTTCATTATTGGTGCTCTCAATTTCAATCAATGTAGTGGAATCATTCAAGTCATCTCCTCCTTGTGACAATATTTCATTATTGGTGCTGTCCATTTCAATCAATCTAATGGAATCATACAAGCCACCTCCTCCTTGTGACAATATTTCATTATTGGTGCTCTCAATTTCAATCAATGTAGTGGAATCATTCAAGTCATCTCCTTGTGACAATATTTCATTCTTGGTGCTGTCCATTTCAATCAATCTAATGGAATCATACAAGTCATGTCCTCCTTGTGACAATATTTCATTATTGGTGCTCTCAATTTCAATCAATGTAGTGGACAATTCAAAAGAAATTGCCACGGTCTCTTCATTGTGAGCCATTTTATTTTGAAATTGCTTGCTGTAAATTGCAGAAAAAAATAATCACTTTCATTTATCGTTTTTAGTAATACATAATATAAAACTAACTTCATCAAGTATTTAGTATAACAGAAGGACTGCAAATAAATAACAGAAAACATTTTTCAAATTATCTTCAAGTGTACAACATAGTTCCCCTTACAAATTAACAACTCACCTTTTTAAAAGTAGCAGAAGTGTTAGTACTGTGTAAATCAAACACCAGAAATTCACCACCAAAAATTCCTCACAAATGTACCTCAGACAGTAGTATCACAAAATGGCTGTGGTTTCCTCTCATTTGACATATATACATAACCAATTAACTTTCATCACACACAAATACAAAACCAAAGTAACATTTTAATTGGTTCTAAATTTCAACACTTTCAAATGTGTTTTCCCCATGCAATTTTCCATAGGACATTTACATACGTCTACAGCCTGAATGGCTGAACGGAATTACACCAAACTTGGCAAAATGGTACATCAAACCTAAGAGGTCAGGAAGGATCTACTATGCCCCCTTATGGTCATTTCCCCCTTCGCTTTGGCCTCCTCTTGTCTCTCAATCCTACCGAGGGACAAGATGGCGGCCGCTACGGACTGTTTGGAATGTTGACAGACGCCGGAGAACCAATCAGCTTCGCAAAGCTCCGTAACGCGAAAAGTACGCGAAGCGGAGCGCTGTTACAGATATATATCTTTTTTTCAACGTTAATTTCTCAAAATCCACTGGAGCACATATATTGAGACCTAGCAAAGGCACATCGGGCTACCAGTCCCTAATATTTTGCCAAGTTTCGTGCAAATCCATTCAGCCGTTCGATTATTATTATTTTGTTTTTTTTTTGCCCCGCGGGGCCCTTTTAAAACCTCCACATCAAACCTAGGGGGTCAGCGAGGATCTACTATGCCCCCTTATAGTTATTTCCCCCTTTGTTTTGACCTCCTCTTGTCTCTCGATCCTACCGAGAGACAAGATGGCGGCCGCTACGGACTGTTTGGAATGTTGACAGACGCCGGAGAACCAATCAGCTTCGCTTCACAAAGCTCCGTTGCGCGAAAAGTCCGCGAACCAGAGCGCTAACCGGTCCGCTGTTACAGATATATATCTTTTTTTAAACGTTAATTTCTCAAAATCCACTGGAGCACATATATTGAGACCTACAAAAGGCACATCGGGCTACCAGTCCCTACAATTTTGCCAAGTTTCGTGCAAATCCATTCAGCCGTTCGGGCTAAAAGTGAGGCCAACCGCCCTATGGAAAACTCAATGTTAAAAACACGTTTTGGGACCCCCCTTTTTTCTCGGCCCCCACTGGACGAACCCCCCCCAAATTTTCAAGGGCTGCTCAGAAACAAAATGTGCCATTTTCCTGAAAATTTCAGCCGATTCCGTCCACAAACGCCAAAGTTATTAGACATAGAATTTTCAAAAAACCCATAGAGAAAAAATCCTAACTATATATACCTACTGGCGACCGCCAGTAGGTAATATATATATATATATATATGTTCATTTAATTTTCTGTGTTTTATGATGGTTTGCCATCCTTTTACGATTTTTAAAGAATCAATAAAAGTATTTTTGACTTGACTTGACTTGCAATAGTAAGTGAAAGGTGAGGATATTAATGTGCTCCATTCATTGCACCCATTTAATATAAAAAAGCACCTTGAAAGGAATGATGATGTTCTAAAAGTAATAGTCATTGATGGTTCAGCCTGGATGCTCCTGCATTGGGTTGCTGTGATATTCTATGTAAATAAGTTTTAATTTTCTGGCTGGCTGCATGCTGGTGGCAGCTAAGCAGCTTTCGGTCAAGGAGGGAAACATCTGTGTAGTCACTAGATATAAGAAAGTAGCAAGGATCCCCGTTGGTGCGACATCCGCTACATGTCGCCAGAGGGTGAAGTACTTGAAGTGAAGACCAATCGGGATCCACCAGGAAGAGACCGCGGCACACCCGCCACTCCGCGACGGCGGTACGGGCAGTCAATACGAAGCAAGCGGAATAGATGATTCTAATCATGACCAGTAATCAGAGACAGAGACATTGCTTGGTCATTAAATAATGGGTGTTATTTCCACCCATCTCAATAGTGTCCATATTATTAACTTTATAAACAAACATTGGCTCACAGTCAAGTTAGTCAGTGGCTGAAGTAAGCTAACCCATTACCCCTTTTGACCCATTCCCATTTGGGAAACGGAGTGGTAGTTTCATGGAGAGTCGGCAGTGGTCCAAGGGAGCACTTACAACTCTGACTTAAGTCTTTTTTTTAACATCCCCCAAGAGACAAGGGTGCTACAATCACAGGCATGGTGGACTACTGCCCTCTGCATGCCGCCATTGTAGCCAATCAGAGAGAGTCGCTATTTGTGACCCGCCTAATGACTAATATTAGGCAGTTTGTTCTGTGACCCCCTCTGATTCGGTATTTTGGGAATTGACGTATTAGTACATAGGTTGTTTCGCAAAATGAGATAAGGGTTGCAAAAAGTAGAGTTACAATTTGGGGGATAATTTTTGGACCACTATCTTTGTACATCTGACCCTTAGTTCTTTGCAAAAATAAGGGTAACTGAAGCAGGTCTCTTGGGTTTAAGTGAGAGCCACTCCCTTAGGAGTCATTGACAGCTGCAATTTAGAGCTAGTTTCTTCGTTGCAATTGAGAACCACTCTCCTGGGAGCCCTGGAGAGCTTCTCTCATGGGTCAACTGAGAGGCCTCTGTTGGGTGTCATTGAGAGCTGCTCTCTAAGGTGCAATTGGAAGCTAACCTCGGGTATAATAAAGAGCTGCTCCCTTGGATGCTTTTCACATGTACTATTGTGAGTGCCACTAAAAGCCGCTCTCTTGGGCGCAACTGAGAGCTGCTCTCTTCGGTGCAATTGAGAGCGCTTGTCTTGGCTTCAAGTAAGAGTCATTGTCTTAGAGCCATTGAGAGCGCTTGTCTTGGCTTCAAGTAAGAGTCGTTGTCTTAGAGCCATTGAGAGCGCTTGTCTTGGCTTCAAGTAAGAGTCATTGTCTTAGAGCCATTGAGAGCACTTGTCTTGGCTTCAAGTAAGAGTCATTGTCTTAGAGCCATTGAGAGCACTTGTCTTGGCTTCAAGTAAGAGTCATTGTCTTAGAGCCACTGAGAGCCGCTCTCTTGGGCACTACTGAGAGCGGCTTTCTTCAGTGCAATTGAGAGCACATTTTTTGGGTTTAATTAAGACCCACTCTCTTGGGCACAACTAAGAGCTGCTCTCTTGGTGCGATCGAGAGCTGTTCTCTTGGTTTCCAGTAAGCGCCACTGCTTTGCTGCCATTAAGAGCCGCTCTCTTGGGAGCAACTGAGAGCATCGCTCTTCAGTGCAATTCAGAGCTCTTCTCTTGGTTTCTAGTGAGAGCCACTGCCTTGGGGCCATTGAGAGCCTCTGTCTTGGGCGCAACTGAGGATGGCTCTCTTCAATGTAATTGAGAGCAATTTGCTAGGGCTCACTTAAGAGCCACTCTCTTGGGTTCAACTGAGAGCTGCTCTCTTGATTGCAACTAAGAGCGATTCTTTTGATTTCAAGTAAGAGCCACTACCTTGGAGCCTTTGGGAGCCGCGCTACTGGGTGCAACTGAGAGCTGCTCTCTTGATTGCAATTAAGAGCGATTCTTTTCGTTTCAAGTAAGAGCCACTGCCTTGGAGCCTTTTAGAGCTGTGCTATTGGGCGCAACTGAGAGCTGCCTCGTTAGTGAAATTGAGAGCCATTTTCTTAGATTCAATTATGATGCACTCTCTTGGGCTCAACTGAGAGCTGCTCTCTTCAGTGCAATTGAGAGCGATTCTCTTGGATTCAAGTAAGAGTCGCTGCCTTAGGGCCATTGAGAGATGCTCTCTTGGACGCAACTATGAGCTGCTCTCTTCAGTGCAATTGAGAGCGATTCTCTTGGATTCAAGTAAGAGTCGCTGCCTTGGGGCTATTGAGAGACGCTCTCTTGGGCGAAACTGAGAGCTGCTCTCTTCAGTGCAATTGAGAGCGATTCCTTTGGATTCAAGTAAGAGTCTCTGCCTTGGGGCCATTGAGAGATGCTCTCTTGGGCGCAACTATGAGCTGCCCTCTTCAGTGCAATTGAGAGCGATTCTCTTGGATTCAAGTAAGAGTCTCTGCCTTGGGGCCATTGAGAGACGCTCTCTTGGACGCAACTATGAGCTGCTCTCTTCAGTGCAATTGAGAGTGATTCTCTTGGGTTCAAGTAAGAGTCGCTGCCTTGGGGCCATTGAGGGACGCTCTATTGGGCGCAACTATGAGCTGCTCTCTTCAGTGCAATTGAGAGTGATTGTCTTGGATTCAAGTAAGATTCGCTGCCTTGGAGCCATTGAGAGATGCTCTCTTGGGCGCAACTATGAGCTGCTTTCTTCAGTGCAATTCTCTTGGGTTGAAGTAAGAGTCGCTGCCTTGGGGCCATTGAGAGACGCTCTCTTGGGCGCAACTATGAGCTGCTCTCTTCAGTGCAATTGAGAGCGATTCTCTTGGATTCAAGTAAGAGTCGCTGCCTTGGAGCCATTGAGAGACGCTCTCTTGGGCGCAACTATGAGCTGCTCTCTTCAGTGCAATTGAGTGCGATTCTCTTGGATTCAAGTAAGAGTCGCTGCCTTGGAGCCATTGAGAGACGCTCTCTTGGGCGCAACTATGAGCTGCTCTCTTCAGTGCAATTGAGTGCGATTCTCTTGGATTCAAGTAAGAGTCGCTGCCTTGGAGCCATTGAGAGACGCTCTCTTGGACACAACTATGAACTGCTCTCTTCAGTGCAATTGAGAGCGATTCTCTTGGGTTCTAGTAAGAGTTACTGCCTTGGGGCCATTGAGAGACGCTCTCTTGGGCGCAACTATGAGCTGCTCTCTGCAGTGCAATTGAGAGCGATTCTCTTGGGTTGAAGTAAGAGTCGCTGCCTTGTGGCCATTGAGAGACGCTCTCTTGGGCGCAACTATGAACTGCTCTCTTCAGTGCAATTGAGAGCGATTCTCTTGGGTTCTAGTAAGAGTTACTGCCTTGGGGCCATTGAGAGACGCTCTATTGGGCGCAACTATGAGCTGCTCTCTTCAGTGCAATTGAGAGTGATTCTCTTGGGTTGAAGTAAGAGTCGCTGCCTTGGGGCCATTGAGGGACGCTCTATTGGGCGCAACTATGAGCTGCTCTCTTCAGTGCAATTGAGAGCGATTCTCTTGGGTTGAAGTAAGAGTCGCTGCCTTGGGGCCATTGAGAGACGCTCTCTTGGACGCAAATGAGAGCTGCTCTCTTCAGTGCAATTGAGAGCGATTCTCTTGGTTTGAAGTAAGAGTCGCTGCCTTGGGGCCATTGAGAGACGCTCTCTTGGGCGCAAATGAGAGCTGCTCTCTTCAGTGCAATTGAGAGCGATTCTCTTGGGTTGAAGTAAGAGTCGCTGCCTTAGGGCCATTGAGAGACGCTCTCTTGGGCGCAAATGATAGCTGCTCTCTTCAGTGCAATTGAGAGCGATTCTCTTGGGTTGAAGTAAGAGTCGCTGCCTTGGGGCCATTGAGAGACGCTCTCTTGGGCGCAAATGAGAGCTGCTCTCTTCAGTGCAATTGAGAGCAATTCTCTTGGGTTCAAGTAAGAGTCGCTGCCTTGGGGCCATTGAGAGTCGCTCTCTTGGGCGCAAATGAGAGCTGCTCTCTTCAGTGCAATTGAGAGCGATTCTCTTGGGTTGAAGTAAGAGTCACTGCCTTAGGGCCATTGAGAGACGCTCTCTT
The DNA here is from genome assembly GCF_964261635.1 of Lissotriton helveticus. NCBI lineage: Eukaryota > Metazoa > Chordata > Amphibia > Caudata > Salamandridae > Lissotriton > Lissotriton helveticus. Next base: position 474,756,582 of record NC_136060.1, on the reverse strand, counting down.
GGGCGCAAATGAGAGCTGCTCTCTTCAGTGCAATTGAGAGCGCTTCTCTTGGGTTGAAGTAAGAGTTGTTGCCTTGTGGCCATTGAGAGACGCTCTCTTGGACGCAAATGAGAGCTGCTCTCTTCAGTGTAATTGAGAGCACTTCTCTTGGGTTGAAGTAAGAGTCGCTGCCTTGTGACCATTGAGAGTCGCTCTCTTGGGCGCAACTATGAGCTGCTCTCTTCAGTGCAATTGAGAGCAATTCTCTTGGGTTGAAGTAAGAGTCGCTGCCTTGGGGCTATTGAGAGAAGCTCTCTTGGGCGAAACTGAGAGCTGCTCTCTTCAGTGCAATTGAGAGCGATTCTCTTGGATTCAAGTAAGAGTCGCTGCCTTGGGGCTATTGAGAGACGCTCTCTTGGGCGAAACTGAGAGCTGCTCTCTTCAGTGCAATTGAGAGCGATTCCCTTGGATTCAAGTAAGAGTCGCTGCCTTGGGGCTATTGAGAGGCGCTCTCTTGGGCGCAACTATGAGCTGCTCTCTTCAGTGCAATTGAGAGTGATTCTCTTGGGTTCAAGTAAGAGTCGCTGCCTTGGGGCCATTAAGGGACGCTCTATTGGGCGCAACTATGAGCTGCTCTCTTCAGTGCAATTGAGAGCGATTGTCTTGGATTCAAGTAAGATTCGCTGCCTTGGAGCCATTGAGAGATGCTCTCCTGGGCGCAACTATGAGCTGCTCTCTTCAGTGCAATTCTCTTGGGTTGAAGTAAGAGTCGCTGCCTTGGGGCCATTGAGAGACGCTCTCTTGGGCGCAACTATGAGCTGCTCTCTTCAGTGCAATTGAGAGCGATTCTCTTGGATTCAAGTAAGAGTCGCTGCCTTGGAGCCATTGAGAGACGCTCTCTTGGGCGCAACTATGAACTGCTCTCTTCAGTGCAATTGAGTGCGATTCTCTTGGATTCAAGTAAGAGTCGCTGCCTTGGAGCCATTGAGAGATGCTCTCTTGGGCGCAACTATGAGCTGCTCTCTTCAGTGCAATTGAGAGTGATTCCCTTGGGTTGAAGTAAGAGTCGCTGCCTCGGGGCCATTGAGAGTCGCTCTCTTGGACGCAAATGAGAGCTGCTCTCTTCAGTGCAATTGAGAGCGATTCTCTTGGGTTGAAGTAAGAGTCGCTGCCTTGGGGTCATTGAGAGAGGCTCTCTTGGACGCACATGAGAGCTGCTCTCTTCAGTGCATTTGAGATCGATTCCCTTGGGTTGAAGTAAGAGTCCCTGCCTTGGGGCCATTGAGAGACGCTCTCTTGGGCGCAACTATGAGCTGCTCTCTGCAGTGCAATTGAGAGCGATTCTCTTGGGTTGAAGTAAGAGTCGCTGCCTTGTGGCCATTGAGAGACGCTCTCTTGGGCGCAATTATGAACTGCTCTCTTCAGTGCAATTGAGTGCGATTCTCTTGGGTTCTAGTAAGAGTTACTGCCTTGGGGCCATTGAGAGACGGTCTATTGGGCGCAACTATGAGCTGCTCTCTTCAGTGCAATTGAGAGTGATTCTCTTGGGTTGAAGTAAGAGTCGCTGCCTTGGGGCCATTGAGGGACGCTCTATTGGGCGCAACTATGAGCTGCTCTCTTCAGTGCAATTGAGAGCGATTCTCTTGGGTTGAAGTAAGAGTCGCTGCCTTGGGGCCATTGAGAGACGCTCTCTTGGACGCAAATGAGAGCTGCTCTCTTCAGTGCAATTGAGAGCGATTCTCTTGGGTTGAAGTAAGAGTCGCTGCCTTAGGGCCATTGAGAGACGCTCTCTTGGGCGTAAATGATAGCTGCTCTCTTCAGTGCAATTGAGAGCGATTCTCTTGGGTTGAAGTAAGAGTCGCTGCCTTGGGGCCATTGAGAGACGCTCTCTTGGGCGCAAATGAGAGCTGCTCTCTTCAGTGCAATTGAGAGCAATTCTCTTGGGTTCAAGTAAGAGTCGCTGCCTTGGGGCCATTGAGAGTCGCTCTCTTGGGCGCAAATGAGAGCTGCTCTCTTCAGTGCAATTGAGAGCGATTCTCTTGGGTTGAAGTAAGAGTCACTGCCTTAGGGCCATTGAGAGACGCTCTCTTGGGCGCAAATGAGAGCTGCTCTCTTCAGTGCCATTGAGAGCGCTTCTCTTGGGTTGAAGTAAGAGTCGTTGCCTTGTGGCCATTGAGAGACGCTCTCTTGGACGCAAATGAGAGCTGCTCTCTTCAGTGCAATTGAGAGTGATTCTCTTGGATTCAAGTAAGAGTCGCTGCCTTGTGGCCATTGAGAGACGCTCTCTTGGACGCAAATGAGAGCTGCTCTCTTCAGTGCAATTGAGAGCACTTCTCTTGGGTTGAAGTAAGAGTCGCTGCCTTGGGGCCATTGAGAGTCGCTCTCTTGGGCGCAACTATGAGCTGCTCTCTTCAGTGCAATTGAGAGCGATTCTCTTGGGTTGAAGTAAGAGTCGCTGCCTTGGGGCTATTGAGAGAAGCTCTCTTGGGCGAAACTGAGAGCTGCTTTCTTCAGTGCAATTGAGAGCGCTTCTCTTGGTTTCAAGTAAGAGTTGCTGCCTTGGGACCATTGAGAGACACTCTATTGGGCGCAACTATGAGCTGCTCTCTTCAGTGCAATTGAGAGTGATTCTCTTGGGTTGAAGTAAGAGTCGCTGCCTTGGGGCCATTGAGGGACGCTCTATTGGGCGCAACTATAAGCTGCTCTCTTCAGTGCAATTGAGAGCGATTCTCTTGGGTTGAAGTAAGAGTCGCTGCCTTGGGGCCATTGAGAGACGCTCTCTTGGACGCAAATGAGAGCTGCTCTCTTCAGTGCAATTGAGAGCGATTCTCTTGGGTTGAAGTAAGAGTCGCTGCCTTAGGGCCATTGAGAGACGCTCTCTTGGGCGTAAATGATAGCTGCTCTCTTCAGTGCAATTGAGAGCGATTCTCTTGGGTTGAAGTAAGAGTCGCTGCCTTGGGGCCATTGAGAGACGCTCTCTTGGGCGCAAATGAGAGCTGCTCTCTTCAGTGCAATTGAGAGCGCTTCTCTTGGGTTGAAGTAAGAGTCGTTGCCTTGTGGCCATTGAGAGACGCTCTCTTGGACGCAAATGAGAGCTGCTCTCTTCAGTGCAATTGAGAGCACTTCTCTTGGGTTGAAGTAAGAGTCGCTGCCTTGGGGCCATTGAGAGTCGCTCTCTTGGGCGCAACTATGAGCTGCTCTCTTCAGTGCAATTGAGAGCAATTCTCTTGGGTTGAAGTAAGAGTCGCTGCCTTGGAGCCATTGAGAGACGCTCTCTTGGGCGCAACTATGAGCTGCTCTCTTCAGTGCAATTGAGTGCGATTCTCTTGGATTCAAGTAAGAGTCGCTGCCTTGGAGCCATTGAGAGACGCTCTCTTGGACACAACTATGAACTGCTCTCTTCAGTGCAATTGAGAGCGATTCTCTTGGTTTCAAGTAAGAGTTGCTGCCTTGGGGCTATTGAGAGACGCTCTCTTGGGCGAAACTGAGAGCTGCTCTCTTCAGTGCAATTGAGAGCGATTCTCTTGGTTTCAAGTGAGAGCCTCCAGAAGGCCGGGTCGTGGCATAGACGAAAAAAGCGTACTAATTGAAGAGCCACGTTTTTATTTGTTTCCTAAATGACAATAGAGTAGGACTGGCTCCACTCAGATCCTATCTGCCTCCAAAAGTACTGTTTTTATTAGTAGTCCAGCCCTGTCTCAGTTTTATGCACTTCCTGACACTGGCACAGATATTGACTTTACTTCTGTAGCCCTTGAATGAACCCACAATACATTTTGTAAATGTTTTCTGCCAGTCTATTGACACGCCGCCCTCTGCTTCCAGGGCCCACTCTGTCTCACTTACTCCCTGCTCTGACAGAAATCCTATGTGTGCCAATAAACAAAAGCCTCTCATCCTTCTTGGCATGAAAGACACTGTCACAGTGACCTGCTTCCAGCCGCAGCCTGCCAGGCAGGGCGGTGCCAGAGAGCGCCCTTCTTTTGCAACACTGAGCTCTGCAGGTGGGCTGGGCCTGGATGGATGGCCCCCCACATGTACACTTTAAGAACATCTGATTCAAATCTTTCTCTTTCTCTCCTTCTACATTACTCCTACTAGTAACAGAAGAGGGCCTGCCGGGAAAACTTACCATGTACGACTCACCTTGTATCCTCACCGGCGGACTTTCCAAAACGAAATAAACCCTGTTTCACTGTCTGTATATGTATAAAATACCATAAATAAAAAATTTAAAAAATAAAATAATTCCAGTAAAAGAATGTTTTTCAGAAAAAAAGAACAGCTTAGAATGAGCAGCCAAATCACCAGGAGACGCCAGCGGGGGAGGCTGCACCACCCCAGATAACCCCAGCCATGCAGAGGCCTTTGAAGCGCTGTGCCCCTTGAAGCGTGTCCTGTGCTGACAGCTGGCCAAGAGTCAGCCAGTGTCTCATGATAAGCCGCTGCCAACTCCTCCAACAAGGAAATATGTGTTTCCTTTATCTGCAGAGCGAGGGCGTTGAATAACTTCAGTATGGAATGGGTCTGCTGTGGTGCACGAGGGCGTTAGAGGCGATGGGATGGTGAAGGCCTTCCGGTGAATGGAAACGCAAAAAGGGCAACTTTGCAAACTTTGCGTCTCAAGAAGTGATTTTTAGGGGGGGCACACAGTGTGCCACAGATAACATTATTGCGGCCACCTGCGATGGGTAATCGTAAAACACACGTGTATGTGCGTGTATATGTATATATATATATATATATATATATATATATATATAAATATATATATATGGTCATGTGATCAAGCTTCGTGTGGGAAGCGAAACGCGTCATGGCGGATTTTGCTGAGCAACAAAAAGCACAATAAAGCACTTTAAAATTGACACCAGATACGAGGGTCTGCTCATCGTCAGTCAACTGGAACTATGCTGTGATTTGTGGCGAAAGTCTTTCATATATATATATATATATATATTGTCGCTCCAAGGTTGTCCACCTTTGAGTAGCACACGAGCAGCAGCTTGATCTATGTGTAAGTGAGGACGGGGATCCGCCTGTAGATGCCGCTCCGTAATGGATTTGCCCAGCGGTGTGCGCAACCGCTAACCCACTTCTCCATTTTCCATATGATACACCCACCAATGGGAGGCTCAAATGAGACTGTGTAATATGGGAAGTGTGGTGCGGAAAGCACACAATCAAGTCCTGTATGGACTCCGCAAGTGGGCCTGTCCTCGATCCCGTGTACGGCTGCTGTTTCAGTTCCGTGACCCCCAAGGATGACGGGGTGGTGCATACTCCGCGGCTGGACGGCCGCGTATAAATTGTCGCTCCAAGGTTGTCCACCTTTGAGTAGCACACGAGCAGCAGCTTGATCTATGTGTAGGTGAGGACGGGGATCCACCTGTAGATGCCGCTCCGTAATGGATCTGCCCAGCGGTGTGCGCAGCCGCTAACCCACTTCTCCATTTTCCATATGACACACCCACCAATGGGAGGCTCAAATGAGACCGTGTATTATGGGAAGTGTGGTGCGGAAAGCACACAATCAAGTCCTGTATGGACCCCGCAAGTGGGCCCGTCCTCGATCCCGTGTACGGCTGCTGTTTCACTTCCGTGACCCCCAAGGATGACGGGGTGGTGCATGCTCCGCGGCTGGACGGCCGCGTATAAATTGTCGCTCTAAGGTTGTCCACCTTTGAGTAGCACACGAGCAGCAGCTTGATCTATGTGTGGGTGAGGACGGGGATCCGCCTGTAGATGCCGCTCCGTAATGGATCTGCCCAGCGGTGTGCGCAACCGCTAACCCACTTCTCCATTTTCCATATGACACACCCACCAATGGGAGGCTCAAATGAGACTGTGTATTATGGGAAGTGTGGTGCGGAAAGCACACAATCCGGTCCTGTATGGACCCCGCAAGTGGGCCTGTCCTCGGTCCCGTGTACGGCTGCTGTTTCATTTCCATGACCCCCAAGGATGACGGGGTGGTGCATACTCCGCGGCTGGACGGCCGCGTATAAATTGTCGCTCCAAGGTTGTCCACCTTTCAGTAGCACACGAGCAGCAGCTTGATCTATGTGTAGGTGAGGACGGGGATCCGCCTGTAGATGCCGCTCCGTAATGGATCTGCCCAGCGGTGTGCGCAACCGCTAACCCACTTCTACATTTTCCATATGACACACCCACCAATGGGAGGCTCAAATGAGACTGTGTATTATGGGAAGTGTGGTGCGGAAAGCACACAATCAAGTCCTGTATGGACCCCGGTGGTGCATACTCCCCACAGCACAACAGGCTCTCTCATATAATTTGACAAAGAAGTACATTTTTTGGAGTCACCACACAGACAAGTGTCACGTCATAGCTCACATGGATCATGCAGTAGGTAATACAGATTGAAAATGGCTCAATCATTTCCCCCATACCTTCTTATGCTTACCCGTGCAGCTGTGATTCTTATAAATCGACTCTCCTGCAATTACCCAGTAGTCCGTGCCCGTGAAACATTCAGAAATATCAGATACAGCAATGCCCCTTTGGCAACGATCTGCCCCAGTATCAACAACAATTTATTCCCTTAAAGTTTACCTGTACTCACCCTCTGATAACTTGGCACAGAGATAACTAAAGAGGCAATGTGTAAAGTATTTGTGCGCACGCACACAATAACACAGTGAAAACACCACAAAACTATCCCACACCACTTTAGAAAAATATCCAATATCTATCTGAGAAAAACAAGACCAAAACAATAAAAATCTAACTTACACAAGTCAAGATATGAATTTTGCAACATTAAATCACAATGCAGTGCTTAGAAGTCAGTAGTTCCACCTGGTGGTATCTGGTCATGCTTGACGGGGCAAATCCAATAGTTCAGTTTGACCGCTATGGAGCGCAGGCCAGATACAGGAGTCACGCAGATCGCTGACAGTACCTTGGATGTGTCTAAGCTAGGGGCGATACGTTAAACAAAGGAGGGGTTGTGTCACTGTTGAAGGCGATGCGTTATTTCCAAGGTCGGGCAACGCCGTTGATGCTTCATGTCAAGAGCGCTGTCTGTCGGGCCAAGGTGTCGAACCCCAGGGGTGGAGAGGATGAATTGGTCACAAAGCCGCGCAGGGCCGGGAAAGCGTCAGGACGGTGCATCACAGATGTCGGCAATTCGGTGTCTGAGGCTTACACAGCAGCGGTGATTCAGCGGTGCTACATTGGCAGAGTTAGGCCACATTGTAAATTAAAGTTGTTGCAATGCGCAGTCGCGACCGATGTCCATGGCATCAGTGCAGGCAGCGGGGATATCGCAGAGAAACGCAGCATTTCCAAACGACGCTTATGTGTCAATGCGTTGGTTTCTTGGTTTGCAGTATCAACAAACACTCACTTCCAGAGGCCCAGGAGTGGATTTGGCACCACTTGGCAAAGCAGTACTCACAGCAAAGGAGCCCAGGTGCTGATAGCAAGATGCAGAATAAGTTTTTGATATCCCCGAAACTTCAGAAACTGGAGGCTAGCCCAAAAAGTCCTTGGAGAACCTTTAAGATGCAAGATGTAGAGAGTGAAGTCCAGTCCTCTCCCTCAAGCAACAAAGGGGCAGTTCCTCCTGGCAGCACAACAGCTCTTCTTCCTGGTAGAATGTTCTCAGTTCCAAAAGGGTTCTGAGCATTTTGTGTCAGACATCCTGTACTTATATCTATTTTTAAACTGCGGGTCCGGCGACATCAAACTTACTCTTCTTATCTTTTCCCAATTAGAAGTTACACTTGTAAAATGTTACAAGGCAGATCTAATGGTAACCAATGCGAGAGATAGGCCTTGCTGTAGTGAAAAACGAATTTAGTTGTTTTTCACTACCAGGCCCTGTAAAACACAAAAGTATATGTCTTACATTTTAACTACACTGCACCCTGCCCCTGGGCCTACATAGGGCCTACACCAGTGGTGATATATATGTATTAAATGGGAAGGTGTGGGACTGGCAAGTAGGTGAACTTTTCAAGTCGAAATGGCAGTTTAAACCTGCACACACAGGCTCAGCAATGGCAGGCCTGAGTTATGTATAAAGGCTACTGAAGTGGGTGGCACAATTAGTGTTGCAGGCCCACTAGTAGCTTTTAATTTACAGGCCATGGACACATACAGTGCCCTTTACAAGGGACTTATAATTAAGGCTCCATGTTTTCCGTTTTTACTGATTTTTACAGATAAATACAGACAGAAAACCATTTATTTTTCTTGGCTTTATTTATTTTTAAATGTGAATAAAAACGGAAATTGGGTGCTTTTTGAATGATTCTAAATACACTTTGCCATGACTGCCAGGCCAATAAATGTGTGGATTGATAGGTAAGGGGGTTAAAAAGAAAGTGATTTTAGAAAAGAAGCTTTAACAGCAGTAGCTATGCACAAGGGTGATACTAAAATGTGCATATTTTCATATTAGTGCATTGATTTATCTTCTACGGGTGTACATTACACTGAAACCTGGCAGGCATTCAAGCATGACTGCATATTTATTGGGTAAATAAATGTGGAAATATACCAGTTTCAGCGTTACTTAAAAAAAAACGTAATAAATATGGATAAATACAGATAAAGTTGACAAAAAACAAATATGGATAAATACAGACGGAAGTGACAAAAAATAAATACCATAAAACCGAGAGCTCTACTTATAATTACATTAAATATACCAGTTGTGGCTAAGCCAATGTTACCATGTTTTGAGTACAGAGCAAATGCACTTTAGCACTGGTTAGCAGTGGTAAAGTGACAGAATTCTACAGCTAACAAAAGATAATCCAGCAACAAGGGGAGGAGGAATGCAAAAGATTTGGGAGTGACCCTGAAAAAAGGGCAATTTTCAACACACATAGAGAAGACACAATATAAAGTACAGAGTTTCAGTTAGAAAGGCAGCCAAAGGAGTGGCAGGCCTGAGACATGCTTGCAGGGCTACTCATGTGGGCGGCACAATCAGTGCTGGAGGCCCACTAGTAGCATTTGATTTACAGGCCCTGGCATATGTAGTGCATTGTACTATGGACTTATCAGTAAATCAAATATGCCAATCATGTTGAATCCAAATGCCATTACATTTTAGACACAGAACACATACACTTTAGCACTGGTCAGCAGTAAAAAAGTGTACAGAGTCTCAAAGCCCGCAAAATTGAAGTTCAGCACATAGTCAAAAACAGGTCAGAAGGCAAAAAGTCAGGGTAAACCTCGCCAAAAGATGCCAGGTCTTACAGTCTCTGAGAGACATAAGTGGGTCTTGGGTGTTAACCACAAAGGCACGATAGAGGTGGATCTCCCATTTTCCTCTTTCACCTCCACTTACACAGCTTGAAATCCAACCTGTTAAGATTCAGAATGGGGCTCAGGTTATTCCATGTAGCCCGCTGAAGCATACTTAAATTCCAGAAATTAGAACAATTGTGACTCGTGTAGGTTGAATTCCATACTGAGGTCTCCATAAACCTTCATGTGAAAACCTAGACATCCCTTAACTTGGAGTGAGATGCCTCTTCTAACCCAGACCCGCAACCCCTTCAAAGCAGTAACCCGGGGATTCAATCCCCCACCCACAGTGGGGCTTCCCTAAACACTGCTACCATTTATTGTGTCTCTGTATCTGTGTATTTGTGATAAGCCAACGACACACAGGTATCCTCTAACATAATACCGGATCCAGTTAAGTTCAGAGATGTATCAGAATATGTGATCGTGGTCCAGTATTGGGCGGCGTCTCGCTGACCGCACACAAATTACAATAAGTCAATGAATGTCTTCTTCAGTCCTCTTAACCTCTTCGACGCTGATGACGGCTCCCGGCCGTCATGAGTCACGATGGGCGTGTGCTGATGACGGCCGGGAGCCGTCATGACCACGCTCGAGATTGGAATTCTCAGCACTGCGGCGGAATTCGCACCGCAGTGATGAGGTTAAATGTCCATCCTACTCGTTTACAGGACAGACACCTTGAGCCAGCTCCAAAGTTCAAAGTCAGGGGTGTTATGTCAATTTAAGTTTGACTTTCATTCTGCAGATCTGAAGTGTGGTCAAAAACAGCTTTTTCAGACTAAAAACATATGTTATATCTATCCCCTAGTCTCAGCCAAGCATAAGGGCGTTATCATACACACCTGTGCGATCAATAGTCTAAAAATAGTCCCAAATGCTACAGTCCGAGGAATTTTGGACTTGGGGGACACAGGTTCACCTTTCGGCGCAAATACTCGCCTTTTATTGGTTCTCTGGACTTGCGCGTTATGTTCAAGCTCCCCCCACTTACCGCCAAAATGCATACTCTGTACATCTACCTGCCTCGTTATCACCCCGTAGGTTAGCGCACCTGCTCAGGTGCTCTAGTGAATCCCTCTCAGAGGTGTTCGCCTATCATCCAAGGGAGGTAGCCATGTCTCAGTGGTCACAGAAAAGACCTGGATAGTCGTCCAGTGAACAAAAGGTTAGAAAAATCACTCGAGAAGTACCTTACAATATCTTCTGTTAAGTTTAACTAGTGTCTAGATACTTATCGGTGTAAGGTGATACATAAATGTAATATATAGTAATAATAGAAGGACACTGACCAAAAATAGGGCTATATAGAAGAAAATCAGAAGTGGGTAGGGTAGAGATATTAGTTAATGAAATGTGGTGATAGTACTAACAGGGGAAAGGTAGATATAAGTGACATCTGCACTCTGATTGAACCTTGCTATTTTAACAAATATTTGCTTAAAATGTGTCCAGGCGGATTTCCTGACCTTTAGGGATGCATGCTCTCCTACAAAAAGGATCATAGAACATTTACTATTGTTTACAAAGAACAAGAAAGTCCAGAAATCGTCCAAGCTGTTAAAGAAAGATGTCTGTGGAGTAGCCTCTAAAGTAAATAATAAAATGGTATGACTGGCAGAGTTAAAGGCACACGCAGGGTGTATCGGAATCAAAGTCTCTCTCTTCATAGGAAACATTTTAATTAGCGCTAATGAGAAACTATGAATGTCTGTTCAGTTCTTCGAAAAGCATCTGTTACCAACTCATCTGGCTCAGTCCTGCAGGAGCCAGCCACTGAGGGTTATATTCATTGTGATATAGAAGTGGGTTCTGCCCAGTGGCGGCTCCACTGCAATGGAGGAGGAACGCCGCCCTACTGCCTGGCTCAGAGCCAGCAAATGAAAAATAAAACCATGTTCTAGCATTGTTTTATTACAATGCACGCAATTTTGACATCTTCTAGTACCCATGTATTCTTTGGTGATTTCTGCAGGTTTATACGTTAACATTTCTTTCAAGTTTCTTGATCTTCTATATGCAAATAAGGGTTTTTCCTTGAATAAATCTTTGAAATCACTTTCATTTTCTAAAATCTCCCATCTGTTGTTTATGATCCTTTTTAGGTTTCTAGAACAAGTAGAATATTTAGATACAAAAACTTGTCTGGTCATTTTGGGTTTGGGTTGGTTATCCAGAAGACTGGCGCGCGTTCTACTTTCCATCTTTGTAATAGCCAAAACATTCTCCGGGTAACCCTTAGACATGGTCCTTTTTTCTGTATGTTGATATTTCTTTGTAGAGTTATCTCATCTGAACAAATCATTTTTGCTCTTAGAAACTGTGAGTAAGGAAGATTGTAGATTGAATTTTGAGGATGGAAACTAGTGAATAATGATGCGTTGTTCTTATCTGTCGGTTTTTGATAAACCTCAGTCTGAATGGTGTCATTGTCTATAGTTACCAGTACATCCATAAATGGTAATGACTATCTGTTCAAAGTGCTTGTGAACTGAATGTGCTCATTGTACAAGTTCAATTGAGTGTTCTTTTTTTCCAGTGACTCCCAACTGTTGTTCCGTAGTAGAAAAATGTTGTTGATATATCTACAGTATAACAACAAGTTCTCTGTCCATTCTTTCTCATTAGAGATATATGCGTCCTCAAACCTGGCCATATAAGTGTTAGCATATGCTGGGGCCCCAGCAAAGCCCATCGAAGTACCTTTCAATTGTAAATAATATTGGTTTTCCCATTCAAAATAGCTGTGATGGACACAAAAATTTAACATCTCCAACACAAACACTTTGTCCGCTCCTATAGCTGGTTGTTTTAACAAGGCCCATTCTACTGCCTCCATACCTCCATGGTGCGGGATAGAGGTATACAGTGCTTTCACATCTAAAGTACACAAAATATTATCCTTGTCCGAGTTCAAAGATTAAAGCTTCTGAAGGAAGTGAGTGGTGTCTTTTACATATGATTCCCATTTCTGAACAAAAGGTTGCAAAAATAGTCAATATATTGACCTATTGGTTCAAAAATGGTCACCAGACCTAGCCCTTCTTCCAGTTTTTGAGCTTCAATGGCTCCAACTCGACCCTGAAACCTATGAGGAGATTTAGTCACATGTTCCAGATTTCTAATCTCACCAGGGAAGGGAATTTAACTTCACCACAGTTCTTTTTGTGTCGTATTGTTACAAAGGCTGTTTTTCGAAAATGTGTGTATACAACCAGTGCTGGGAGAAGGAGTGTCTTAGGCCTGTAGTCCAGTTGCCCCATGAGGCATTTGGGTACATCATTCAAGAAGTGCATCACCTCTGACGTCTGTGTTGGGTGTATCTACAATACTCATCTGCTCACGCTGACAGGACTGACCTGCTGGCTGCAATGTTGGGTGCCGGTGAGTTGAGCATGGTCTCCTGGAAGGGGTAAACGTTGTTTACAACGCAGTGTTTACACCGCACGACCTTTACCACGCTGCCATTACAGCGCAAGTAGTTACTACAACTTGCGCTGGGTGGCGCTGTTGGTTAAGGAATATTGTAATTTTATATTCCAAACTCCTTCCCTACTGTTACGTGGACTGGTGTTGGAATATAAAATTATAATATTCCAAAATGCGCGCCCTCCAACGCAAGTTGTTGTAACGACTTGCGTTGTAATAACCGCGTTGTAAAGTACTGTGATCTAAAAGATCGCGTTGTACTAACATGCATCCCCTGGAAAGGGATGCTTCAGATGTGACTTGGCTTCCGTCTTGGGTGAAGTTTAAGGGTTTATGTGCTCCTTCCAGCCATGCTGCTGTGTGTGTGAGTTTTACCTGCTGTGTGTAGTACCCAACACTGATGTGGTACGTCACTGCACATTCATGCACCGTGTACGCAGGGCGCAGCACCAAGATAAAGGAGACCAGCGCACTAGTGAGCAAATCCCATGACCACCAACCGCGTTCTCCGCGTGATCCTGCTTCAGCTGTGCGACGCCTGCCTCACCCTACACACTTGCCACCAGGGGCCACTCCACAGCGCGCACACCTAACCTTTATGATGAATCTGGAGCTATGTTACACTACTGTAGACTTTCCCTCGTGTAGGTAGCTGGCGTAGGCTATTGTCCAGTAGGCCAACTCTCCTTGTGTGTATATCCTTTTCCCAAAGTGTAGACTGAGCCTTTTTTAACTTTTATTTTTCATATTTTTAGAAAAAGCAATACTACTACAGACATCACATATTGCATTAAAATCATAGAACCATATTTGCCGGTGTAGGACTATTGCTTGGGTATGCATATTTTCCATTCTGTCATTTACAAGTGACTGATTAGCCATTCCATGCGGATGTACGACGTTACAACGCGTACTTTTACAACGCGTGCCGTTACTACGCAACTTTTACAACGCAAGTCGTTACAACGACTTGCGTTGGGGGGTGCTGGATAGTAAATATTTTAATTTACTATTCCAACTCCAGTCCCCGTGGATAGTAGGGAAGGAGTTGGATAGTAAATTAAACTATTTACTATCCTGGAGCGCAACCCAGCGCAAGTCGTCGTAACGACTTGCGTTGTAAAAGTTGCGTGGTAACATTACCACGTTGTAAAACCTTTGTTGTAAAGGTTGTTCCCCTTCCATGCACATGAATAGTACCCACTACTCATTCAATATCCATAATATTAACAATATTGTTAGACCTGTCAGTTTTAGGGTGTTCTCCCCGCAATCCTTTTGCTTTTTGCCTCAACATTTTGCTTAATCTTTTTTTGTTGGCCTTACACATCTGAGCACGTTACCACTGCTAATCAGTGCTTAAGTGCATGTGCTTCTTCCCTAAACCTATGTGTAATTGGCATATACATGATTGGCATATTTAATTTACTTGTAAGATCCTTGTAAAGTGGTATACCCTATAGCCAGACCCTGTAAGTTAATTGCTACTAGTGGGGTGCTGCACTGATTGTTCCACCTACAGAAGTAGCCTTTCCTACCTGTCTCAGGCTTGCCACTGCAAGGCCTGTGTGTGCAGTTTTCTGCAACATTGATTTGGCATTTAAACCTACTTGTCAAGCCTTAAATACTCCTTTCATTACATATATCACTGCTACGATAGACCCTAGATAGCCCTAAGGGCAGGGTGCTATGTTAGTAAAAGGTAAGACATGTAATATTATGCTTTGCATGTCCTGGTAGTGACAAACATCTAAATGTGTTTTTCACTACTGTGAGGCCTACCCCTCTCATAGGTCAGCATTGGGAATTTCTAATTACACTTTTAAGATGTAATTCCTAATCCGAGAGGAGAAGTGTTTTCATGTCTCATATCTTTGGAATGGTAATGATAAAAATACCTTACTGGTGAAGTTGGATTTTATATTGCTGTTTTAGAAATGCCACTTTTAGAAAATGGACATTTCTCTGCACTTCTGCTCTGTGTGCCTTGCAGCCTGTCTCCAATACACGTTTGGGGTGGTGACAGTTACATTATGTACATTCTCTCTAGACACCCACAGACACAGAAAGGATTGGTGTGTCTGAGTGCCCATCTACATACATCTGCATTCCGATAGCCCTGCCTTGGCAGACTGAAGGGAGGGCCTAACACGTTACGGTATAGGTAGCGTTCTCTCCCCAAACAAAGGGCTGATTTATCTCCCATAGATAGCCTTGCAGATAGGGCTGGATTGAGAAGATGACCTGTGCACACCATGGTGCCTTTGAAGTCACCCCCCATCAAAGACACTTTTGGGTATAAGTACTGAGTCTCTGACCCCCTAAAAGCAGATACTACTGGACTTTTAACTGAAGCTCTGCCACAAGAAATGCGGTGCTGCTTAAAGGACTCAACTGGACTGCTGCTCTGGAAGGCTTGCTGTTTGTTGCCCTGCTGCCTGCTTCTCTCTGACTTTGCTGAAGGAGAGCTGGACTATATCTTTACTCAAAGTGTGCTCCAAGAGTTTGTTGCCTTGCCTTCGGCTGCTTGAGACTAAGAGGTATTGAAGTCTCTACTCCTGCTCCTGTGCTTGGCTCACTGGAAGTGGCCCTGATACTTGCATCACGGACTTCAATGCATCTCCTGTCTGCGTGTAGGAGAACCAGCGCATTGACCCGGTTGTGAGAGTAAAATCAGCGCATCGCATCAGAACCAGCTCTTTGCCTCCAGAGATCGACGCATCGGAAGCGTGAACCGCCGCTTGGAGAGATCGAGAGATCCCCTTGACTGCATGGGGAATCCTGGCGCATTGCACGAGGGCTCTTGACTCTGGCATCTGTCTATAGAGCAATGCACCACCATCAGCGGGTGGAGAAAATTGATGCATCCTCGACTTGCGGGACCAGCCTCGATGCAGCTTAGGACACATCTCTCAGTTGCAGCCAGGAAAAGTACTTTGTTCCATGGAACCTGCGTGGGTCCTGTAGCTGACCGAACTTTGACTTTGCCCCGGTGCACCGCTCGACTATCCTATAAAGAGTTATTTGCTTCTAAGAGCTATTTTTTATTTATTCTTTTGAAATTCAATATCTCAATTTCTATACATTAGATGTTTGTCATTCTCGTCTTGTATTGTTCATAGTATAATAATCTATTGTTCTAGACCTGTGTGGAATCCTTTTGTGTTCTATTCCTTGTGGTACTGTGTTTGTGTGTTGCACAAATACAATCCACATTACCTCTTTATATAAACCTGACTGCTCTGTGCCAAGCTATTGTGGATGAGCACAGGCTATCTTTTAGAATGTACTTAGATTACTTTGACTAGAGTGGTGGTTCATGCCTTGCCTGGGTGCCTACTTAGACCAACCAGGAGTTTCAGTTCTAACAAATATGATGATCTCTTTGTGTCAGAAACACTTAAGACAGACCAGACGTAAATTCAAAAGCTCCAAGTAAACGTCTCATTGTCCTGTCAGACATCGGCCATCTTGGAAAGTTACTAAACATTCTGTTGATAAGATTTAGGGCCCGATGTAGGTGGCTCATTACCGGTCCTTAAACCCGAAATTCTGTAAATTTCAGACTTACCGACCGGTATTGAGCCATTTGCTATGCAGGTGATGATTCGGTAAATACCAAATCATTATTTACTGATTCGGTATTTACCGAATCGGTAAATGGCATGTAGGAAGCACATTTAAGAGTGCTTATGTGCTTTAAGGATTCATTATTTACCACCAACTATAAGTTGGTGGTAAATACAGAACGCCTTTGAAAATGCAAATCTGTGCATTTTCAACTGTGACATGTGGCAGACATACATGCCCTCAGGGCATGTATGTGTGCCACATGTGCACACAAGCACGATTATGGGGTGCAACAGGGTGTCAAAGTGACACCCTGCCACCCTTCAATGTGTTCCCCCTTTTACCGAATCGGTATTTACTGATTCGGTAATTCACATTCATTCCTTTGGGCCTGGAGGCCCATAGGAATGAATGGGAATTACCTGGGAATTACCATGGGAATTACCTCATTCCTATGGGCCTGGAGGCCCATAGGAATGAATGTGAATTACCGAATCGGTTTACCGATTTGGTAATTACCAAATCTTACCGATTTGGTAATACTTACCGAATAAATACCTACATCCCATTTACTGATTCTAAAATACCGAATCGGTAAAGTTCGGTATTTTAGAATCGGTAAATCTTCATTACCTACATCTGGCCCCTAATGTTTTAAATTCACTAAACAATTTGATGATATTCATTTCCCAGTAATTTCACTTAATATTTCCAAATATTCTGATACATGCCATTGTAGTGATAATTTATTACTTTGTCAATGATGCAACGGAAACATTTAAAAAAAATGTTGCATGTGTTTCGGAGATTGTAGTTTGTATTCATTGGGTATGTTGTGTATTGAGTACAGACTAGTGACTTGTGAGCAACTCACCACTGCATTGTAGAGGTAGCTGAGCTTCCAAGCCACTGGTATACACTTTGATGACGCATTACAACTGATGGCACCATCTTCTAAAATGGCCGGCGATGGTGCCATGTTTGTAAAAGATGATTCACAATTATAGTTCACTGCTGATGGGATCGGTTTTGGAAAGAAAATAATAAAATAAAAATAAAAAAAAGAACCCTCAACTCCCGTCTGTACCAAATAAATGAAGTGTATATAATGACTGACAGTTACAATCAACCAATGGGAGTCGAATGTGGGCTGATAAAGATATGAAATAAACTTGCTGTGTGTAACCCACCCGTCGATAGAGGGTGGGAGGTTAGGGCTCATTCTTTTGTCTGCCTTTTTTGCCGGTTTTAGCAGCTTTTGTGAGACCGCTAAAGTGGAGAAGTGTGGCTCAATGGTTAGAGCGGCAGACCCTGGCCCAGGACCAGGGTTCAATTCCCACCTCGGCGGGTCTTGGGCTCAATTTCCTCGGACCTGATAATTCTCGCCTCAGTGTCTATTCTAATCATGGGTCCCACTCTGTGACTCTGGGCAATAGCTTGCTTAATCTCCACAACAGCCCCAGCAGCGCTAGGATGCTTGGCTTCACCCTGGGGGTGCCCAGGAGTGGGCACTTCACAGGGAAAACCAGGAAGGGTTCCACAGCGGTACGTGTACAGCGCCTTGAGACCCCTTTGGGGGTGATTCGTGCGCTATATAAGCACTACATTTACATTTTTTTTATTTTTTATAGCTAGACCATAAAAGTTGCAAATAGTTTGAAGGACCCCTAATGGCACTAGATGGATTACCCTGCACAAACACACGTAGAGTTTAAGAAAAATTGATGAGTATACAAATTTGAACTTGATTGCTATAAAAATAGTTTCTTCGAGCAATAAGAAGGAATGGTAATTTTATTTGTTAGGCATTACTTGTTTTGGTGAAAGACTTCCTGAAGAACTACACCATGTATACGCTCTTGCCATGGACGCCTTATTTTTCCTATAATTAGGGAAAATGGCTTTTTTGTTACTATGGAGTACAGTAAAGGGTGGAGTACTGTGCAGTATACTTCTCTAGTCTTGAAAAAAACTGTAAATTAAAAATAAGAACTGCAGGTAAATGTCATAGAACCCAGATCACACTGATTTGCGCTGCTCACTTTGAAGGAAATCTACGGCTGTGCACAGTATACTGTCTTATGAATAATTTATGACAGAATATGACCCAAATATAAAAATGTACATATATATAGATATATGTATGTACAAGATTTGTTTTTATTTATTTTACTACACAGCTCTGATACCCTGCCGGGTCAAGTTCCCGCTATATAAAACTTTTCAAATAAATACCTAAGTAAAGTACGTTCAGGGGCGGCCTTAGGCATGTGCAAGCTGTGCACCTGCACAGGGCCATCAAACCCCAGGGTCCACCACGCAAATATATATCCTCAATATAATAATCCTCTGAGGATGGATACATATTTGCGTGGCGGCCTCTGGCAGGGATTTGGCGGCCTCCGGCTCTGTTCCACTTCCAAACACCCTGCCCCCCCCCCCCCCTCTTCACTGGCCTCCGCGCTCCTCCCCTTGCCCCCTCTTCTGGGGCCCCCTACCTACGCTCCCTGCCCAGGGCCGCCATGAGCCTAGAGCCGCCCCTGGTACGTTTTCTACACCTTTAAATAGTAGCAGGAACACTTGGGTGCTTGTGCTAGAGATGAATGGTGAACATGGCCTTTGTGTTATTATAAAATAATGAGAAGAAGTTCAAACGGCAATCTTGAATAACAGCAATAGTTCTTTAAAATATTTTAATCCATCTATTTATTTGAGCACTGAAAACCTAAAACAGACAGGAGATTGATGGCACACAGGATTTCTTTGACAAACTTCTGTTGCCTATGCTGCTGGATGGATGCAGGTTTTGGGGACCTTCTGCGGAAATGAAAGAACGCCTGTTGGGTTTGCAGCATCGAATGCGGATCATAATGTGGTCCATCTACCATTCTGTTGGTTTAAGTTGCCATTGATGCATCATGTCCTTTCCCTGGGTTTCTTATGTCATTTGTCACTGTTTTGCATTTTGTTGGTTTGCAGCGTGATTTGCTTCTTTTGGCAATCAGGCATTCGCTCGATGAAAAACCCTTGAGGCGCCCGGCAGAAGAAGAAGCATTTGCTTGTCATTGGAAGAGATCATTTTATGCAGGTGAAACATTGGAAACTTTGAAAGCCAAGGGGCTAGCAGCGGTACGCCAAGCCGCAACAGTACGCCAAGCCGCAGCGGGTGGCAGCGGATCCAGTATTTGCACAAGCTCGTCAAAATGGCCACATCCGTCAATGCAGAACCACTGTCAAACTCAAGGTCAAAACAAGGTTGATCATGAATGAATAAATGAATGAGCAACTTATAAAGCACAAACAAATGCCCGAAGGCATCTAGGCGCTAGTGCGGATAGTCTGCTACAGAAGAGAAAAGTTAAATGATCCTAGCACTAAGGGCAATATTATGGAGAAACGAGCCAGGTTTTCAGAGCTTTACGAACAGGAAGGTGGGCTTGCAGACAAAAAATGGAATGAGGAAGAGAATTCGAGAGCTTTGATGCATCCGCTGAAAAGGTTCTCCCCCCCCCCCCTTGCCTTAAAGAACTTAGGAGTTACCGACAGGTTTTGCTATGCATGTCGCAGCTGTGGAGATGCAATGTGCCGTTGGAACAGACTCGTTATAATATCAGGGCCAGTATTGTGTAGCGCCTTGTGAACAATACATAAGGCCATGAAAGTCATAGCTCGTTGACCGGAGCCAGTGCAGTTTGCGAGTCGCCGCAGAAGCTGAATGGACTTTGGGAAGATCAAGAATCAATCTTGCCGCCGCATTCTGTACAAGCTGCAATTTGGCTAAACACGTCTTGTTTATGTTCAGGGAAAGCGCGCTACAATAGTCCAGCCTGGACATAATCGATGCCAAAGCCGCTTACTTACGTGCAGGGAGAGAATGAAAAGAAAACACTTTCCTAAGAGTCTTAATCACCCAAAAGCAGGTTGAAATCGTCCAATTAACTTGAAGACTGAAGGACAAGTTATTGTCCACAAGAACTCCGAGATTCTTTGCTGAGTCAATGGGGTTGGGTATTTGACCCAGCCTTTCTGGCCACCATGATTGTGTCCAAATGGATTGGTGGCTACCAAAGATCCAGGGCCCGATGTAGGTAATCCCAGATTACCGATTTCTTAAATACCGAATCATACCGATTCGGTATTCAAGAACAGGCAAATGGGATGTAGGTAATTTTACCAAAAAAATTACTGAATCGGTAAGTTTCGGTAATTACCGAATCGGTAAATACCGATCCAGTAATTGCCATTCATTCCTATGGGCCTGAAGGCCCATAGGAATGAATGTCAATTACCGAATCGGTGTTTACCGATTCGGTAAAAGGGGGAAACATTGAAGGGTGGCAGGGTGTCACTTTGACACCCTGTTGCACCCCTCAATTGTGTATGGGTGCACATGTTGCAGACATACATGCCCTAGGGCATGTATGTCTGCAACATGGCACTGTTGGAAGAGCAAAAAAAATGCTTTTTCCAAGTTTTTCATTATTTACCACCAACTTGTAGTTGGTGGTAAATAACGAATCCTAAAAGGGGAAAAGCACTCATTTGAGTGCTCCCTACATAGCAAAATCGGTAATTTACCGATTCGGTATTTTAAGGAATCGGTAATTTACCGATTCCATAAAATACCGATTCGGTAAATTACCGAATCAGTAAAATGCCCACCTACATCTCATTTTCCATTACCGAATTTCGGCCGTTACCGACCGGTATTTGCCTACCTACATCTGGCCCCAAAACTTCTGACTTATCGCAATTGAGTGTCTGCATGCAGTTCTTGAAGTTACTTTTGTGTCGTCTGCACAGGACAAGACCTAAAGCCTGAATGATCTTATACGTTTTGCCAGTGGGGAAACATATATTGAACAATGTGGGGCTCAAGGAGGAGCCCTGAGGAACCCCACCTGGAGTAGATATGAACTCTGAATAAAACTGACCCACAACCACTGACTGTGACCTATCCGTCAGGAAGGATGACAGGAGCATGAGGGCTGAGTCTGTGACCCCAATTTCTTGCAGGCGGGTGGGGGATATGGTATCAAAGGCTGAGGGTATATCCAGAAGGATCAGCACTGAAGCCTGTCCTGAATCCACCAAGGAACAGATGTCATTGACTGCTGATAATAATGCAGTCTTGGTACCATGATTGCTCATCAATCCAACCCGAGATGGGCCCAGCAGATCCTGTTGTTCTAGATAGCTCTTCAGCTGGATATTCAGGTCTTTCACATGATTGACCATGTCTGAACCAGGATAACTGTGTCTTCTGCGTGACGTTTCTTGCCTTTGGGCAATTTGTGGATAAAGATTTATATCCAAAGGAGAATACGTTAGCAAAATTTCCTTCACAATCCAGATAGTCTCAAGGAAGAAATTCTGTTGACAAGTTCTTCTCCCCTGTGTGACAAAGAAAAAAAATTACTTTTTGTTAGATACCGTGCAGGGTGTGGAGGCAATCGGCAACGCATATTGAAAATTTTCAAACACAAAGTAAGCAGATCCATGATTATTTTATAGTAGCCTCAGGTATAGGCTTCTTCCTTATAAACAATCTATGCATCCTTTAGAAGCTGCAATATTGCCGTATGGGTATTTTTCCCTTGGTGAAGTGCTGGGTGTGTTGCTTTTGGAGTTTCAAAGTAATGGCATGTTCTCCTTGGATACATCCAATAGGATTTCCTCTAGAACAGTAGTGTGCTGAACATATATATGCATATATTACATGCTTAGAACTTAGGGGCAAATGTATGAACAAGCTCTTTTGCGATTCCTTAATAGCAATTTTTAGCAAATTGCTATTAAGGAATCGCAAAATGCTATGTATGTAGGAATCGCTACAATTATTGCGATTCCTTAATATTCCTTAATTGCAAACCGCGTAGAGGCCCATACTAATGAATGGGAAGACATTCTCAATTTGCGATTACCAATTAGAGAATCGCAAATTGAGAATGCAATTTCAAGGTTGCAAGGGTGTCATAAGGACACCCTGATGCACCCCAGAAATGAGCATGTGTGCACATGTGACGCACATACATGCCCTAAGGACATGTATGTGTGCCACATGGCACTTTGGAAACAGCAAAAAAGTGCTTTTTTCATAAGAATTCGCAAATTACCACTAACTGTCAGTTGGTGGTATTTTGCGATTTCTTATGCCAGTGTTGCACAACTTAGGTGCTTTCTATATCGCATTTAAGGAATCGCAATTTGCGATTCCTTAAATGCAATCGCAAAATAGAGAATCACAAATTTTGCGATTCTCTAATTAACGATGCCCTTTTGGGATTTTACATCCCAAAAGGCCTTTTCCTGTTCGCAAACGGCCCGATTCTGAGAATCGGCTCGTTTGCGAACGGGAACTGGGCTTGATACTTATGCCCCTTAACTCCTAGGGTATACAAACTTGTATGGCTTTGTGTTTTTGAGGTCAACATCAGCCATAAGAAGCTTAGTGTCATTTCTGCTAGTAGCGTAGTATAGCTTGTAGAAATGATGCATCTGACAGGTGTTTTTCTGTCACTAAAAGACATTAATAGCCCCCCCACCCCCAAGTGGACCTGGTTGTCTGAACGCTATTACCCTGCAGTTATGGGAGGGACGCATTCTTTATTGGAACAGGTTGGAAAGAGCATCCATTGTCTGGATCCACGCACAGTCAATTCCTAGTCTCCTATGCTTGCTTCCTAGTATGACTGTGTTCCAGCGGGGTGATGAGGTGCAGACATTTGTTTGCATGTGGGATTGTATGTCTTGATCTTTTACTGGCTGTCCATTGACAGGTCTCAGTGGGATCTTGTGAATCTTTATATCCATTTCAGTGTTGATTCTTGGCTATATTTGACACAGTGAAAGTTCTTTCAAGATTTCAGGCAGACATGGGCTTCTCCTGACCTCTCTAGATGCAGAGATGTGGATCTTTTCTGGTCAGTGGATACATTTTTGGGTTAGGCCAAGGTATGGATGTGGCCAAAGTCTTTCTGGTCTCCAAAGATTACCTGCATGGTCCTGACTTAATCTTTGGCTTCAAAGAATCCTTGTACTTTATTATAGATCTTGTTATGTTATGTTATGTTATATTTAATTTATACAGTGCACGTCTACTCGAAAGTGTCCCGGCGCTAGCTACAGAAAAAAGAAAAATGCACACTTATCAGAGATTAAAAAAGCAAAGTTTTAAGTTTTTTCTTGAACAGCAGTGGGTCCGGGATACCCCGAAGAGCAATGGGCAGCATATTCCAGGCAAGACCCGCTTTACACACAAAAGAATTCCCACCAAGTCGTTGGCGAGTAACCTAGGGGTCTGTATCAACAGCAGAGCAGCCAAACACAGAAGTCTCCCTTGTGTGTAGAAGGCAAACTTCTTCTGCAGGTAGATAGGACCCATACCATAAAGGGGATCAGCTGTAGGTGATTGTATCAGTTTCTCCTTTTTTTGTTGTCTAATAAGGGAGCCATTTAGAGTGATTATCGATCATGTTGGTGTCAGCTTGTAGACCGGCGGCTTTTCATTGACCAGTAAGATTTCAGTTATGTCGCAGTTACTCCACAGTCAGTTGACCTCTATTGATCATTGATTGATCACCTTTTGAGAGAGTCAATCTTCTCTCAGTGGTCAGTTTGCATCAAGTACTGAAAGCCTCCTCCCATGAGCAAAGACTGGTGGTGAGTTGGGCAAGAAGCATGGGACATATTTATAAAGGCTGTGAAGTGTGCAGGAGACAATGGGACTTTGGTATCACTGGATGATAAATCTTGTGACCCAGTAGCTCAGTAAATAAAAAATATTATTGACACAGCTGCGGTAGGGTCAGGGCCAGCCCTGCCAAGTACCACGCATCAGTTGTTAGACTAACACATTTTAATGTGGTGTTCTGCATCACAGCATTAAAATGCATTAATCACGCATTTCAGCGCCTTGACCACCTGCACGCTGAGGGTGAAACAGGGAGTCACCGCGAGACTCATATTGACTGCTCAGGTCTGTGTTAATAAATAAAATATGACATGTTGAGAAATTAAGGACCATTAATATTACATCATTACATTTTGGCAGTATGCAATTGAGAACTGCTTCGGGGATGTGCCGCAGCAGGCTCTGTGCTCAGCTCACTGTACACTGTGCTCAGCGATCAACGCAGAACCAGCCAGAATTAGCGATCCTGCTTTCGGCATCATTCTAAAATTGCCACATTCGCCATCCGCGACGGCAAACTTTTGACTAGCGGGAGAAGTGCAAACCCGTTATCCCTTGGGTCCACTTCCTGCCCGGGACTTGGATGTATCCCCGGTCTACCCACACACCTTGCTTTGTCAACTGTATTTTTCAAGACAAACATGGTTTATAAGATTGTCCTGAAGATGATGCCACGTGTTTGAGTTTTGGCATCGAAACGTCGACACCCTTTTACCATATGTTTTCAAAATACTTACAATGTATTGCACAATGGTACCTTGAAGTAATCTGGAGCCATATGTATCATCCTCACCATTTGTGATTTCTAAATAGCGATTTTTAAGGAATCGCTATTTAGAAATCGCAAAACGATATGTATGTAGGAAATCGCTTCTTTTTAGCGATTCCTTAACATTCCTCCATAGGAATGAAGGGGAAATTTGCACGCTAATCACAATTTAGGAATTTTTTCAAGGGTGCAGAGGTGTCACAAGAACACCCTGCTCCACCCCTGAAAATGACATGTGTGGGCATATGGCGCACATACATGCCCAAAGGGCATGTATGAGCGTCATATGCCACCTTTGGATTTTAAATAAATTGCTTTTTCAAACGAATTCGCAACTTACCACCAACTAGAAGTTGGTGGTAATTTGCGAATCCTTATGGGCATTTTTGCATAAATTTTTATTTGATACGTTGCATTTAAGGAATCGCACAATTTGCGATTCCTTAAGTGCAATCGCAAAATAAGGAATGGCAAATTTTGCGATTCCTTATTTTGCTGCGAAAATGTTTCATACATTCCATTTA
Source organism: Lissotriton helveticus (assembly GCF_964261635.1). Taxonomy (NCBI): domain Eukaryota; kingdom Metazoa; phylum Chordata; class Amphibia; order Caudata; family Salamandridae; genus Lissotriton; species Lissotriton helveticus. Next base: position 474,731,327 of record NC_136060.1, on the reverse strand, counting down.
GTGAATTTCGGCCTTTGCGAATGCTAATTTGCTTGATACATATGGCCCTAAGTCTGTACAGTGAATACTAGTAAACAGACCGCCTCGTTTGCACTTGCCTGAAAATTGTTGTTCTGTCTTGTTCTCTGTGGGTCACAGGCTGTGCCCCCTTGACATTACTTTTGACTCAATGTTATTGTTTACATTTTGAAAAATGAATTCCTGTCCGGCTGGACAAAGGACATATTGACTATCTAGCATGTTTATTCTCACCCTGATTTTTCTTGTGCGAGGGACCACTGTCTTTAGTAACAATCTAATGCCCAAGGTCCCTAGTGTATTACCTTCGGGTTCCCTTGTCTCTCTAAAACAGCTCACCGTACTCAGCAGCTGTGACCACGCTCAAACTCTGTCATGTGACCTGCAGTAGTTACTACTGTGCTAGTAGACATACTAATTATTTGAGGGTGGCACCTTCCCTGGCTATAATTGCTGTCAGTGACCTTTCCTGCTTTTGGCTGCTTTTTATTCTGAATGCCGCCGAACTCAGAGAATCATGAAAGTGTTAGTCTCTGTGAGTTTGTCAAACTCACTCTAATAGGCGGGTGACAGCAGTTTTCTGCTGGTGCAGTGTGTGTGAGCACAATGGCTACGCACCACCACCGCAACAGTATGGATCCGACCAGACCAACCATACCAGCGCCAGTGGCGGCTGACTCGCCGCCGTGAACCGGTTGTATGCCTTTACAACGCATTTTTTACATCGCAACATCCTTTACAACACATTCCATTACATCGCATGACACAACATCGCATTTTGAGAAACTACCTTTACAACACATTCCATTACATCGCATACTACCTTTACAACGCATACCATTACATTGCATTTATGGTAAGTATTGGATAGTATAGGGTTAAAAATTACTATACTAACTCCAGGGGGTGCAACAGTAGGGTAAGTGTTGGATAGTGTAAGGGTACTATGCGTTGTAGTGATATGCACTGTAATGGTATGGGTTGTAATGGTATGCGTTGTAGTGACATGCGATGTAATTGTTGCGTTGTAATGGCATGCAATGTAAAGGATGTTGCGATGTAATGACTGCGTTGTAATGGTAGTGCGATGTAAAAGGTTTTTTTTTTTTTGCAGAGTTTTATATTGCGCGCACTAGACCCGAACCGAATCGGGTATCAGAGCGCTTTACATAGCACCAGTTACGTTACATGAGGACGCACATTAATTTTAGGCACGGGGAGATTAAGTGATTTGCCCAGAATCACAGGAGGTTTTGGCGTCGTTACCGAGACTCGAACCCACATCCCCAGGTCCGAGGTTGTTTTCCCCATGAACCTGCTGTCAACCAATAGCAGAGTGAGCTCTCCTCTCGCACTATGGCGGTATTGATCCCGCAGGACCAACCCCCACCAGCACCAGTGACTGGGATGCTGGAGTGGTTAAGCAGCCTAGAGTACTGCCACCAGAGTCCAGTGAGGCAGATTGTGTGCCAGAATCATGTGGAGGTCGCGTTGGTTGCCGTGGTAGTCTCCAGCCCTAGCCGCTGGGCACCACGGGTCCCGCCTGTTACTGCGGCACAGCTCGCCTCGCAGAAGTAAGTGCCTGAATTGACAGTAACCATCTCTTAGTTGCACTGACTTGCTATGCAATTGCTATGCTCAAAATCTGATTTTTCAGCTGGCACGCAGCCATGCGATCAATCCGATCTTGTGTCCTCCAGGGCCTTTCATTGGGACACTCCATTGTTCGATGGTCCATCCGAGTCCTTTAGCTTGCCCTCTAGTGAAGCTCCTACAGGGTAACCACACTATACATATATATTTAATGTTTTTACAGTTTTATATAGCGCAAACTCGACACGAAGGTTTTGGAGCACTTTACATGAGCACCAGTTACACTACACAAGGACACATTTATTTTTTGGTAGGCGCGGGGAAATTGAGGGGTTTGCCCAGAATTTCAGGATGTTGAGCTAACGCCCCATACTCAAACCTGGTCCCCAACTCCAAAGTCAGCAGCTCTGGCTGTCACGCCACAACCTCTCCCAATATAGGCCGATCTCCTCTCAGTCCACCCGTGGCCTACTCAAAATGGCCGCTGCCGTACCACGTTCTGGAATCCTCCAGGGCTTATCTTCACTGCTACAGAAAAGCAGCAGGCCATGCTTCACAGATCCTAATATGTGGCATTCATTCAAGTTTTCCGCCTCAGTTTGGATGTTTGGGGCTCACTGCGGGGATGCTAATTCCGGGTGTCAGGAGCGGAGTGCTAAAACTCAGGCCCGCTTTTTGACCACCGGCCACCAAATTTGCATCTTCAAATGTAAGGGTTGTTCTCTTATCCAAAAACTACTCCTTTCATGAAAATTGAAAAAATAAAAATACACAGATCATAAATTAATGAGGCTTTGTGATGCAATGTAAAGAGGAAAATTCCTCCCTTGATTGTAACATTTCAACCAGTCTGCAGTTTCATTTGAAAGTACAATACATATAATAAAAACAAATATGGTGCTATTAGAGCAAGTTTATTAAATAAGCTACCTGCCACGCAGTCTGTCTCCTCACTGTAGTTTCATCTAGTGCGTTAGCGCTCTACTCTAACTTCTTTTGGGGGGGTTGAGGGGACCAAGGGTGACAGTTGACTTGGAGCCACTGTTATCATTGGTAAATTGCAACTGTTGTTACTAAAGTACTGCCTGTGAAAGACGCGTTTAATGTTTAACCCCTAGGGCGTGGCCAGAATTTTGCCGCGGGCTGCAAAATTCCACACGTCCGCCGATCGGACGGCTCCCGGCCGTCCGACGCACACACCCGCCGAGGCGTTGGACGGCCGTCCGACGCATGCAAGGGGTTAATATCGTGGTCACACATTTGTTTAACAGTACGGTCAGGTTACAAGGGCACTAGGTTAGTGCCCTCCCATTTGTGGTACTTTGCAGCAGTTTTAAGATCTTTTTAGAGTTTCCCGTTGCGCAAATGGGTGTAATTTCTGATATTTATATGTTTCTCTCGTCTTCATTGCTTGATTTTGCCTGCGAGAAAGTGTCACTCATAGTCGTTGAAATGTCACTGATAATTACACTGAAATTATGAAAATGCCACACATAACAATTTAAAACTTAGGCAGCTATGCAGGACTACTGAAATTATGCAGCTGGGTAAAACCAAATTATATCCCAGTGTTGACTAAATTAAACGGCAATAAAAGACAAATAATGCAGGGTATGTGGCACATTTTTTGACAGTATTACTTCATTATTCTGACTTTTTACGTTTTAACATTGACTGGGCAAAGGTTTCACATCAGAATCAGTTTAACACCTCTGTACATCCATCAGCAACTGAGAGGTGAGCAGGAACTCTTGTGAAGGGCTCTCCACCGGGCACCGACGCGTCTGGCAACGTTTAAGTAACTTTTTATCCATTTGTTCTAAAAACATATTTTTTTCTTAAAATCTCCAAATTATGCAACAGATGATGGATTATGCTGCATCTGCAGCAAATCCGTAGTTATCCGGAAAATGCTGCAGTTCAGACTTGTATAATTCAATTATCACTGCACATACTCAATAACAAATAGATTCTATACAAGGTTTTCTCAAATCCAACTTAAAAAGACATTTTATTGACTAAAGAGAAAAGCTCAGTAAGAATCGAGGAATTAAAATTTCACATGATGAATGCATGCAGATTTCTGTTGCAAATGCATTCTTAAATATGTATTATTCTTTAAGCAAATGTAAAAGAGTCATAAATGACAGCTACATTTAAATAATCCATGTCAGCCTCCATTGCTATTGACAAAAACACAGTCAACGTTCATTGGACATCCCTTTAAGAAATATTGTGTTTACCATTTAATTTTATTCCAACAACAAAAGGGAATTTATGTAATGCTTGAAAACAACTTAGGCATTGGCTAGCCAATGCTGATTTGAATACATTTGTTTCCTGTCTGAAGTGGCACAGTGAGACAAAAAGTGATGGAATAGAATGTGCCCCCGAAGGATTACCAGTCGCTGAGATGAATTTTTCCCATTCCATCCCTCGCTTATTTTCGTTTCTCATTGTGACACTCTAGAGTAACAGCTGCTCCCAGATGTGTGTCCCATAGCTCACTATAGGACCCACATCTATCTACTATAGGACTCAAACTGCACCGCCCTGATGAAGCCTAGCAATGCCGAAACCAGTCTGGGGCGGGTGGCTTTTTTCCCCTTCCAGAGTGGACATTGCCTAGCAGTTCAGTCTAAACTGTTCTTATTGGAGCAAGAGGATTTGCCAATGGTTTCTTCTTATTTAGAATAGCGCAGTGCGCAAAATGTTTATATTATGGTTTCTATATTTGCAGGTCAACACTTTGTGAGTGTCTTACTTTAGGTGCCTTTGCTCACATACCAGGTCATGCAATGGCAAATCGCAAAGCGAAGGGTCCTGCATTTACGTATGGAAACCGACTGGTTAGTGAAAACATAGTATGGAAAGACCTCTTATGCAAAAGCATAAACCTATAGCCTGCCACAGTGGTGATCCTAGCAAATGTAAATGTTGACCTGCATTTAATTCCTAAATTCACCTGGGCTCATTCCCCATACATTTTAGTACTTGGTTAATTAGCCTACTGGCAAGCTCAATAATGTTGACCTCTGACATCTACAGGCATATGTCTGGACATTTCTCTCACTTCCATTTTCACCCTGCACAGGTCAGTATCTTGGTAGATACATAAGAGAGGTGTGCAATTGAAAACTGTACTAAGCAAAGTGACACAGACTGGCCAAAGGGTTTCCCATATATTAATCCACATATGGTTTTATGCACTATACTGTAGATTTGCAGACTAAGGCCCTCATTCTCACTTTAGAGCAATCAGCGAGGCTTCAATTCTGCACCCGCAATTTGTAATGCCATAAGATGTGATATTTTGCAGATGCAACTTAGTGCAACGTTCTGATGTGCTTTGTTTTGCACCTCAGAATGGGACTGTGTGTTTGTCCCATTCTAAGGTGCTGCTGTGCTATTTGCATGCTTGCTTGATTTACTCCAGGCCATCCCTGAAAATAATTGAACAGGAAAATTCCCTTTGGGTGTATTTGTGGCAAATGTGTAATACCAATTTGGGAGTAAAAAGGGGATAATACTAGCCAAGATGGCTTCAAATTTTACTTTTCACAATGTGAACACAAATTAGTGAGCTGAGCCCATCGCACTATGTTATAAATTCACCTTGACTATCACAGAGATCCTCATGGTTCTGACACTGATCAAGCAAGACAGCAACTTGTCCCCAGATGGGACTGGACCATCTTTTGCACGATACTACCTGGAGACAATTCTTCGTAGACAGACATTGTCTTGGTTCGGCCTCAGACAACTGACCCCCCCCCATCTTGCAAGCCCTCAGATACTATTTAGTGGTAAGAGGAACTCCTCAACAAATTGTCTCTCAATACTGATTCAGAGTAGTTAGGGGATGAAAAAGAAACTTTCAAATTAGTTGTAAGAAACAAAAAATAAATTGACCAGATACAAATTTACAGGGAGAAGCTGACTTGCCTTTGGCATGCATTAGTTTGATCCTGCAGTGTAGCTGCGTGTAGTAATTGTCAATCCGCATTACCTCTTGGTTTGCATCTCCGTAGCACACAGTCTCTGCTTTATCGTCTTTGAATACGTTGACAAAAAGTAGAATCATCTAGTTCTCCATTGACAGTGCATTTGGACTAGCGACCCATTGGCCCAATGTCAAGGCAATTAAGTATAATGATTCGTTATGCACTTAAAGGTGGTAGCACGCCAAATCCTTTCCCAGGTGTTGGCCAGTCTGGCGGCCTACTTTCATTAGATTCCGTAGACGACAGAACCATTGTGTTTCCGTCGCGAGCGGCAACGAGTATTGATCAAAGTGAATAACATCAGTAATATGGACTATTGAGGGGCTTTGTCTAAAAACTTCTCTCAGGTAATTTAAGAAACTGAAACACAAATTGGTGATCCGAGGGAAGCTGATCTCAAATGCCAATTAAGGCATTGTTTTACAACTAGAAATAACTAGGCGCGCAAAGAGTGCCGCGCGTGCCCTCCGCCCCCGTTGACATTCTAAGCATGCCTAATACGGTTAAAATGCAAAGCATCTGTAATCTACATATTCATGCCATCAACATTCTAAAATTGTATTATCAATTGAAATGCATAAAAGCTTCTGAAACCCACAGACTCAGACAATTGCAGGGGAGATATTTCAGATCCGAGATAGAGATGTGCTGCAGGAGAATGACTATTAAATGGCAAGGTGTGGTGGGGGGGCACCTTTGAGGTAGCCTCCTGCCTGAGGGGGTCTTTGATTGACTCTGTGCAGATCATAACCTGCTTTTCAACAAGCATTTGCAATGCATAAGGTCTCGCATTAGGAAAGTTTGGGCTATTGGTATTGTAAATGACACATTTTTTATATATGTGTTGGTTTTGAAAATAGCAAAAATAATAGCTTTGTCATTTACAATGCCAATAGTTATAACTTGTGACACCTATAGCATTTGTAATGCAATATGTGTTGTATTCACGTGACTTAGATGTATTGATATTACAAATAACAATGGCTTTGAATTTTTTTAATAATTAATACTTAAATAAAAGTTATTGTAATTTATAATGGCAATAGCTTAAACTTTTGTAAATAACTTTTGTGAAGAATATGTTCAGTGTATTTTATTGTGACGAAAATCCAAGAACAGAAGTGAAATACTAACCTCTTTTTGTGACATTTGTAATAAAGCTTGAAACATTGAGAGATCATATTTGACCCAGTTGTTGGTAAATGGTTGCACAGATTGATGCTGTGGTGGGGCTGAGAGATGTTGTGGTGGCGACTAGTGATGCTGTGGCATTCAATGATCCTGTGGTAGCGCATAGTGATGTTGTTGTGCCCCTTAGTGATGCTGTGGTGATGCGATAGATAGAGTGAGTGGGATAGATAGATAGAGTGAGGGCGATAGATAGATAGAGGGAGGGCGATAGATAGAGGGCGATAGAGAGATTGAGTGAGCGAGATAGATAGATAGATAGGAGTAAGGGCGATAGATAGCTAGACAGATAGAGTGATGGCGATCAGTATCTAAATAAATAGATAGAATGAGGGCGATAGATCGATAGAAAGATAGATAGAGTGAGGGCGATAGATAGATAGAGTGAGGGCGATAGATAGATAGCGTGAGGGCGATAGATAGATAGAGTGAGGGCGATAGATAGATTGATAGATAGATAGAGTGAGGGTGATTAGATAGATAGATAGAGTGAGGGTGATTAGATAGATAGAGTTAGGGCGATAGATAGATAGATAGAGTGAGGGCGATAGATAGAGTGAGGGCGATAGATAGAGTGAGGGCGATAGATAGAGTGAGGGCGATAGATAGAGTGAGGGCGATAGATAGAGTGAGGGCGATAGATAGAGTAAGGGCGATAGATAGAGTGAAGGCGATAGATAGAGTGAAGGCGATAGATAAAGTGAGGGCAATAAGATAGAGTGAAGGCGATAGATAGATAGAGTGAGGGCGATTAGATAGAGTGAGGCCGATAGATAGATAGAGTGAGGGCGATAGATAGACAGATAGAGTAAGGGCGATTAGATAGATAGACTGAGGCCGATAGATAGAGTGAGGGCGATAGATAGACAGAGTGAGGGCGATAGATCGATAGACAGATAGAGTGAGGGCGATAGATCGATAGACAGATAGAGTGAGGGCGATAGATAGATAGATAGTTGTGTGGTTGTGGTTGTGTGTGTGGTTGTGTGTGCGTGGTTGTGTGTGTGTGGTTGTGTGTGTGTGGTTGTGTGTTATGCTTTGTTTTTCTATGTTTTGTTATGCTATGTTTTGTTGTGTTTGGTATGCTATGTTTTGCTAGGCTATGATATGTTTTGTTTTGTTATGCTCTGCTATGTTTTGTTATGTTATGCTATGTTTTGTTATGCTATGCAATGTTTTGTTTTGCTATTCTATGCTTTGTTTTGTTATGCTATGCTATGTTTTTTTGCTATCCTATGCTTTGTTTTGTTATGCTATGCAATGCTTTGTTGTGTTTGTTATGCTATGCTTTGTTATGCTATGCTATGTTGTGTTGTGTTGTGTTTTGCTATGCTATGCTTTGTTTTGCTATGCTATGTTTTGTTATGCTATGTTTTGTTATGCTATGTTTTGTTATGCTATGTTTTGTTATGCTATGCTATGTTTTGTTATGCTATGCTTTGTTATGCTATGCTATGTTTTGCTATGCTATGCTATGCTTTGTTTTGCTATGCTATGTTTTGTTGTGTTTGATATGCTATGTTTTGCTATGCTATTATATGTTTTGCTATGCTATGTTTTGTTATGCCATGTTTTGTTATGCCATGTTTTGTTATGCCATGTTTTGTTATGCCATGTTTTGTAATGCCATGTTTTGTTAGGCTATGTTTTGTTTTGCTATCCTATGCTTTGTTTTGTTATGCTATGCTCTGTTTAGTTCTGCTATCCTATGCTATGTTGTGTTTTGTTATGCTATGCTATGTTGTGTTTTGTTATGCTATGCTATGTTGTGTTTTGTTATGCTATGCTATGCTAGGTTTTGTTATGCTATGTTTTGTTATGCTATGTTTTGTTATGCTATGCTATGTTTTGTTATGCTATGCTATGTTTTGTTATGCTATGCTATGCTTTGTTATGCTATGCTATGTTTTGCTATGCTATGCTTTGTTTTTCTATGCTATGTTTTGTTGTGTTCGATATGCTATGTTTTGCTATGCTATTATATGTTTTGCTATGCTATGTTTTGTTATGCCATGTTTTGTTATGCCATGTTTTGTTATGCCATGTTTTGTTAGGCTATGTTTTGTTATGCCATGTTTTGTTATGCCATGTTTTGTTATGCCATGTTTTGTTATGCCATGTTTTGTTAGGCTATGTTTTGTTTTGCTATCCTATGCTTTGTTTTGTTATGCTATGCTCTGTTTAGTTTTGCTATCCTATGCTATGTTGTGTTTTGTTATGCTATGCTATGTTGTGTTTTGTTATGCTATGCTGTGTTTTGTTATGCTATGCTATGTTTAGTTTTGCTATCCTATGCTATGTTGTGTTTTGTTATGCTATGCTATGTTGTGTTTTGTTATGCTATGCTATGTTGTGTTTTGTTATGCTATGCTGTGTTTTGTTATGCTATGCTATGTTTTGTTATGCTTTGTTATGCTATGCTATGTTTTGCTATGCTATGCTTTGTTTTGTTTTGCTATGCTATGTTTTGTTATGCTATGTTTTGTTATGCTATGTTTTGTTATGCTATGCTATGTTTTGTTATGCTATGCTTTGTTATGCTATGCTTTGTTATGCTTTGTTATGCTATGCTTTGTTTTGCTATGCTATGCTTTGTTTTGCTATGCTATGTTTTGTTGTGTTTGATATGCTATGTTTTGCTATGCTATTATATGTTTTGCTATGCTATGTTTTGTTATGCCATGTTTTGTTATGCCATGTTTTGTTAGGCTATGTTTTGTTAGGCTATGTTTTGTTTTGCTATCCTATGCTTTGTTTTGTTATGCTATGCTCTGTTTAGTTGTGCTATCCTATGCTATGTTGTGTTGTGTTTTGTTATGCTATGCTATGTTTTGTTATGCTATGCTATGTTGTGTTTTGTTATGCTATGCTATGCTAGGTTTTGTTATGCTATGTTTTGTTATGCTATGCTATGTTTTGTTATGCTATTCTATGCTTTGTTATGCTTTGTTATGCTATGCTATGTTTTGCTATGCTATGCTTTGTTTTGCTATGCTATGTTTTGTTGTGTTTGATATGCTATGTTTTGCTATGCTATTATATGTTTTGCTATGCCATGTTTTGTTATGCCATGTTTTGTTATGCCATGTTTTGTTATGCCATGTTTATTTAGGCTATCCTATGCTTTGTTTTGTTATGCTATGCTCTGTTTAGTTTTGCTATCCTGTGCTATGTTGTGTTTTGTTATGCTATGCTATGTTGTGTTTTGTTATGCTATGCTATGTTGTGTTTTGTTATGCTATGCTATGTTGTGTTTTGTTATGCTATGCTATGTTGTGTTTTGTTATGCTATGCTGTGTTTTGTTATGCTATGCTGTGTTTTGTTATGCTATGCTATGTTTTGTTGTGTTTTGTTATGCTATTTGTTGTTATGCTATTTGTTGTTATGCTATGTTTTGTTGTGCTTTATTACGCTATGCTTGGTATTGCTATGCTTGGTTATGCTGTGCTTGGTTGTGCTGTGCTTGGTTGTGCTGTGCTTGGTTGTGCTGTGCTTGGTTGTGCTGTGCTTGGTTGTGTTTTGCTGTGCTGTGCTTTGCTGGGCTGTGTTTTGCTGTGTTTTGCTGTGCTGTGTTTTGCTGTGCTGTGCTGTGTTTTTCTGTACTTTGCTGTGTTTTGCTGTGCTGTGTTTTGCTGTGCTGTGCTGTGTTTTGCTGTGCTGTGCTGTGTTTTGCTGTGCTGTGTTTTGCTGTGCTGTGTTTTGCTGTGTTTTGCTGTGCTGTGCTGTGTTTTGCTGTGCTTTGCTGTGCTGTGTTTTGCTGTGCTGTGTTTTGCTGTGCTGTGTTTTGCTGTGCTGTGCTGTGTTTTGCTGTGTTTTGCTGTGCTGTGTTTTGCTGTGCTGTGTTTTGCTGTGTTTTGCTGTGCTGTGTTTTGCTGTGCTGTGTTTTGCTGTGCTGTGTTTTGCTGTGCTGTGTTTTGCTGTGCTGTGTTTTGCTGTGCTGTGCTGTGTTTTGCTGTGCTGTGTTTTGCTGTGCTGTGTTTTGCTGTGCTGTGCTGTGTTTTGCTGTGCTTTGCTGTGCTGTGTTTTGCTGTGTTGTGCTGTGCTGTGTTTTGCTGTGCTGTGCTGTGTTGTGCTGTGCTGTGTTGTGTTGTGTTGTGCTGTGCTGTGTTTTGCTGTGCTGTGTTTTGCTGTGCTGTGCTGTGTTTTGCTGTGCTGTGCTTTGCTGTGTTTTGCTGTGTTTTGCTGTGCTGTGCTGTCCTGTGCTGTGCTGTGTTGTGTTTTGCTGTGCTGTGCTGTGTTGTGTTGTGTTTTGCTGTGCTGTGTTGTGTTGTGCTGTGCTGTGTTTTGCTGTGCTGTGCTTTGCTGTGCTGTGCTGTGTTTTGCTGTGCTGTGCTGTGCTGTGTTGTGTTTTGCTGTGCTGTGCTGTGTTGTGTTTTGCTGTGCTGTGTTTTGCTGTGCTGTGTTGTGTTGTGTTTTGCTGTGCTGTGTTGTGTTGTGTTTTGCTGTGCTGTGTTGTGTTTTGCTGTGCTGTGTTGTGTTTTGCTGTGCTGGTAAGGGTATGTGAGGGTGTATGTGAGGGGGTGTGAAGGTGATGGTGTGAGGGTGAGGAGGTGTGTGAGGGTGAGGGTTGAGGGGGTGAGGGCGAGTGTCTCCAATGAATGTCACTGCTTGGCCTTCTTTGAAAATGTTCAGTGCTGCAAATAGAGCATGCCGCCTTAATTATCACAGCATGAGGCCCCAAAGTGATAATTATCACAGCATGCAGAGAGCCGCCCCACGCTGCTGGAGCACTCAACTGCACAATAATTATAGTTGAGTGCTCCAGCAGCCTGGGGCGCCAGTTGACATGCTGTGATAAGTGGGTCTCATGCTGTGATAATTGTTGAGGAAGTGGAGACTCCTGCTGGGATAATTGGTCTTGTGGCGCCTCAGGAAGTAGAGTTTCATGCTGGGATAATTGGTCTGGCGGGCTTGCAGCGCCTGACGTCCAACAAACGTGCACACGCTGCTCAACCTTGAAGCACGTTCACAGACCTGGGTCGGCTCGTGCCCAGGTCTGTATCGGGCTCGTTCACAGCTGTTACTCCCTTGACAGGGAGGAAGGTGACTATAGTCTCGCTGGCGGGAGCGCTTCGCGCTCCAACGCCAGCTCGACCTAAAAAGGATGTGTAGCATTTGAAATTCAAAAGACGACCAGAGGTTACACAAACTATTTTTGTTGGTTTTCGTGGAAATAAACTTTTGCGAAGATTGTGGAAAACGAAATGTAACCAGAACAAATTCTCTGTTGCTGCAGATTTGTTCCAACAGTCTAAAGTGAGACACCTGTGGCACTCTCAATGTTTGCATACGAAGCAATCTAATTGGTTGAGTTGCCAGTTTTTGATCCTTCTGTGTGTTTCTGAATGGGGTATGGATGTTTCCTTAAAGTAATCTGCAGCTCGGGAGGGATCCGGTATGTGTGCGGATGTATGACGTTACAAAGCATACTTTTACAATGCATATCTTTACAACACATTTTTTACAACGCAACATCCTTTACAACACATTCCATTACAACGCATGCCATTACAACGAATTTTAAAAAACTACCTTTATAACGCATTCCACTACTACGCATACTACCTTTACAACGCATACCATTACAACGAATTTTAAAAAACTACCTTTATAACGCATTCCACTACTACGCATACTACCTTTACAACGCATACCATTACAACGAATTTTAAAAAACTACCTTTATAACGCATTCCACTACTACGCATACTACCTTTACAACACATACCATTACAACGCATACTGTTACATTGCATGTATGGTAAGTATTGGATAGTGTAGGGGTAAACATTACTATTCTAACTCCAGGGGGTGCAACAGTAGGGTAAGTGTTGAATAGTGTAGGGGTAAAAATTACTATTCTAACTCCAGAGGGTGCAACAGTAGAGTAAGTGTTGGACAGTGTAAGGGTACTATGCGTTGTAATGGTATGCGTTGTAATGACATGCGTTGTAGTGTCATGCCTAGTAATGGTTGCGTTGTAATGGCATGCGTTGTAAGGGATGTTGCGTTGTAATGACTGCGTTGTAATCGTAGTGCGTTGTAAAAGTTGCGTTGTAAAGGTTGTTTCCCATAAGTGCTCTGCACGAACCTTGCACTGGAGAAGATCTGAAGATCACACAGGGGGCAATTGCCAACGCTTATTGTATATGTAAGTTGAATTTATTCGAAAGAAAATAGATCTGCTAACACAAAACCCATACTCTGAAATCACGGGTTCAGGAGTATGAGATATTCCAACCCAGAATTGACAATTTGCTAATTTATCAGCATGCCTGTTGAAGTGGATGAACACACACGCACTCTTAAAATTGTTTGTATTTGTTTCTCAACATAGTGATTGCATTTAAAACCCCCTGTTGAAGGCAGGAATAGTTGGCTTTTAAGAATGGCTTGCCTTTGGCACCCCAACCACATCTGTCGAACCCACCGCCCCATTCACTCCCCATCCCCCTCCCAGAAAGTCGAGGCAGGAACAGTGAACAGGGCTCTAAAAACTCCCTTCATTATCCATTGTTTTCATTCCTGTGCCTTCCTGAAGCCCTTGAGCAGCAAAAAGGAGACTCTTCAGGGGTAAGGATGGGCATCGTGGTCAACCCAGTGATGTCATTGGAGGGTCAAAGGTGGCAGGATGTCACTTCCGTAAGCCCTGGCACTTGTGAAAGTACCCGGGAGGGATAGACTCAAGGGACAAGCAAAGATGATGAGGGACAGGAGAAAGCCTCTGCCCTTCTGGGAATGCCATGGGCCATGTGCACCCACCAGCTAGGAATGTACTGAACACATCAGATGGTGTACCAGACACAAGGTGAGGGTGCCAACTGTTTAGAGTATTGCTGCTCAGATACTGGGGAAAGTGCAAGGTGTAATATACCTGGAGTGCATGATGGTGAACACATCTGCAGAAGAACACATGCGGTGTTCCTCCGGGATCCTCGCTAAGCCCGACACTGTTTAATATCTATGTGTCGTACTTGGCGAGGGGCATCAAATGTTACAATGTGGGCCTAACTTCCTATGCTGACGATACCCAACTGGTGTTGGCAATACACAACAATGGGACAAGGGTTGCAGCCAACTTTCAGATGGAATGTTGGCCTGGATGGCTAACAACTCGCTCAGACTGAACTCTAGCAAGACGGAAATAATGATCTTCGGTAATCTTACACCTTCTTGGTCCTCCCTCTGGTGTCCAGCAGAATTAGGAACACCCCCATCACCAGTCATAAAAAAAGTCAGAAACCTTGGAGTAATCTTTGACACTACGTTATCATTCATGCACCACGCCAACTCAATAGTCTCATCAGCTTTCTATATCATCAAGATCATAAAAAAACTTCTCCCATACCTCCCTTCTGCAGCCGCCAAAACATTAATCAGTACTCTGGTCATGTCCAAAGTAGATTATTGCAACAGTCTATTCATCAACGCGCAAGGAAGAGTTCTCAACAAACTACAACTAATACAAAATGCTGCAGCCAGGCTGCTGACGGGTACTCCCAAATTCAAGCCCATCACCAAAGTAGTTCGCCAACTCCACTGGCTACCTGTCGGAAGCAGATCTAAGTTTAAGGCACTTTGCATTGCGTATAAGGCCATTCATTCCATCGGTCCTGACTTTCTTAGGCAATCCCTTCGCCCCTACAATCCGCCTAGACAACTACGTTCCTCCTCTGCTAATCTTCTTATTGTTCCCCGTACAAAAAAAGTATCTTGGGGTGACAGATCTTTTCTTTGCGCCACTACCAAACTTTGGAATATTCTTCCCCCTCATATCAAATCCAGTCCTACCCTGCCTACCTTTAGGAAGCAGATAAAGACATGGCTTTTTAATCAATAACCCACCTTTATACCCGATTGACGTCGGTCCTCAGCGCCGAGACACCCACGGGTATTTGTGCGCTTTATAAAAATGCATAAATAAATAAAATAAATAAAAGCAATTCTTTGGAATTCCACCATTGAAAAGTTGTACCCCAGGGCACACAGGCTGGCCAGCTAAAGAGAAATAGCCAAGCACTGAAAAACAACAGAAGGAGCCTCAGTGTAAACATTGTGGGCTGCGGTCACAAAGCTGTTTGCATGTGTAGTTTAGCTTACATTTGCAAATAGCATTTTTACAAGAGCAAAGAAATGTGGCTTTATACTAGGATTTACTCACAAGAAGGACTTTTTTGTGAGTTAATCTAGTAAGAGGGTGGAGGGAAGGGACTGAGTTGGCGTTTCAACGCGAGTTTGTGCACATTTATGAACTTCTATATTTTGAATATTCATAAACTCCTCACTGACCCTTTCCTACCTAAGAATTGTGAGAAATTACTTGTGAGCAGAGTAAATGTGAATACCTTCCCAGCACTGGCGGCCCTCGCAGGGCAGCACCTGCAGTCTGTGCTGCACTTCTTCAAGCAGTTCGCGTCACAATAGTGGTGTTGCACGGCTAAATCCCGACACATTCTAGAAGGAAGATGTGTTTGGGAAGAGCCATGACAGGACGCTATTCCTTTCTGAGTGTCTTTAGACGCGTCTAACTGTTGCTGTGCGCACTATTCTGGTAAATGACTCGCATTGCAGGTTTTCTAAGGAGTGTATCTTTAGACACTCCTCACTGTTGCTGCTCGCACTGTTCTGGTAAATGGCACCCATTGCAGATTTCCTAAGGAGTGTATCTTTAGACGCGTCTAACTGTAGCTGTGCGCACTGTTCTGGTAAATGACTTGTATTGCAGGTTTCCTAAGGAGTGTATCTTTAGACGCATGTAACTGTTGCTGCGCGCACTGTACTGATAAATGACTCCAATTGCAGTTTTCCTAAGGAGTGTATCTTTAGACACTCCTCACTGTTGCTGCTCGCACTGTTCTGGTAAATGGCACCCATTGCAGATTTCCTAAGGAGTGTATCTTTAGACGCGTCTAACTGTAGCTGTGCGCACTGTTCTTGTAAATGACTTGTATTGCAGGTTTCCTAAGGAGTGTATCTTTAGACGCATGTAACTGTTGCTGCGCGCACTGTACTGATAAATGACTCCAATTGCAGTTTTCCTAAGGAGTGTATCTTTAGACACTCCTCACTATTGCTGCTCGCACTGTTCTGGTAAATGGCGCCCATTGCAGGTTTCCTAAGGAGTGTATCTTTAGACGCGTCTAACTGTTGCTGTGTGCACTGTTCTCGTAAATGACGCACATTGCAGGCTTCCTAAGGAGTGTATCTTTAAACACTCCTCACTGTTGCTGCTCGCACTGTTCTGGTAAATGGCGCCCATTGCAGGTTTCCTAAGGAGTGTATCTTTAGACGTGTTTAAATGTTGCTGCTTGCACTGTTCTGGTAAATGACGCCAATTGCAGGTTTCCTAAGGAGTGTATCTTTAGACGTGTCTAACTGTTGCTGCTTGCACTGTTCTGGTAAATGACTCGCATTGCAGGTTTCCTAAGGAGTGTATCTTTAGACGCGTCTAACTGTTGCTGCGCGCACTGTTCTGGTAAATGGCACCCCTTGCAGGTTTCCTAAGGAGCGTATCTTTAGACACTCCTCACTGTTGCTGCTCGCACTGTTTTGGTAAATGGCGCCCATTGCAGGTTTCCTAAGGAGTGTATCTTTAGACGCGTCTAACTGTTGCTGCTCGCACTGTCTGGTAAATGGTGCCCATTGCAGGTTTCCTAAGGAGTGTATCTTTAGACATGTCTAACTGTTGCTGCGCGCACTGTTCTGGTAAATGACGCCAATTGCAGGTTTCCTAAGGAGTGTATCTTTAGACGCGTCTAACAGTTGCTGCTCGCACTGTTCTGGTAAATGACTCGCATTGCAGGTTTCCTAAGGAGTGTATCTTTAGATGCGTCTAACTGTTGCTGCGCGCACTGTTCTGGTAAATGGCGCCCATTGCAGGTTTCCTAAGGAGTGTATCTTTAGACCCGTCTAACTGTTGCTGCTCGCACTGTTCTGGTAAATGTCGCCCATTGCAGGTTTCCTAAGGAGTGTATCTTTAGACGCGTCTAACTGTTGCTGCTCGCACTGTTCTGGTAAATGACGTAAATTGCAGGTTTCCTAAGGAGTGTATCTTTAGACACTCCTCACTGTTGCTGCTCGCACTGTTCTGGTAAATGGCGCTCATTGCAGGTTTCCTAAGGAGTGTATCTTTAGACGCGTCTAACTGTTGCTGCTCGCACTGTTCTGGTAAATGGCACCCAGTGCAGGTTTCCTAAGGAGTGTATCTTTAGACACGTGTAACTGTTGCTGCGTGCACTGTTCTGTTAAATGACGCCAATTGCAGGTTTCCTAAGGAGTGCATCTTTAGACACTCCTCACTGTTGCTGCTCGCACTGTTCTGGTAAATGGCACCCATTGCAGGTTTCCTAAGGAGTGTATCTTTAGACACGTGTAACTGTTGCTGCGTGCACTGTTCTGTTAAATGACGCCAATTGCAGGTTTCCTAAGGAGTGTACCTTTAGACACTCCTCACTGTTGCTGCTCGCAATGTTCTGGTAAATGGCGCGCGTTGCAGGTTTCCTAAGGAGTGTATCTTTAGAAGCGTCTAACTGTTGCTGCTCGCACTGTTCTGGTAAATGACGCCAATTGCAGGTTTCCTAAGGAGTGTATCTTTAGACGCGTCTAACAGTTGCTGCTCGCACTGTTCTGGTAAATGACTCGCATTGCAGGTTTCCTAAGGAGTGTATCTTTAGATGCGTCTAACTGTTGCTGCGCGCACTGTTCTGGTAAATGGCGCCCATTGCAGGTTTCCTAAGGAGTGTATCTTTAGACCCGTCTAACTGTTGCTGCTCGCACTGTTCTGGTAAATGTCGCCCATTGCAGGTTTCCTAAGGAGTGTATCTTTAGACGCGTCTAACTGTTGCTGCTCGCACTGTTCTGGTAAATGACGTAAATTGCAGGTTTCCTAAGGAGTGTATCTTTAGACACTCCTCACTGTTGCTGCTCGCACTGTTCTGGTAAATGGCACCCATTGCAGGTTTCCTAAGGAGTGTATCTTTAGACGTGTCTAACTGTTGCTGCTCGCACTGTTCTGGTAAATGGCGCCCATTGCAGGTTTCCTAAGGAGTGTATCTTTAGACGCATGTAACTGTTGTTGCGCGCACTGTTCTGCTAAATGACGCCAATTGCAGGTTTCCTAAGGAGTGTACCTTTAGACACTCCTCACTGTTGCTGCTCGCAATGTTCTGGTAAATGGCGCGCGTTGCAGGTTTCCTAAGGAGTGTATCTTTAGAAGCGTCTAACTGTTGCTGCTCGCACTGTTCTAGTAAATGACTCGCATTGCAGGTTTCCTAAGGAGTGTATCTTTAGACGCGTCTAACTGTTGCTGCTCGCACTGTTCTGGTAAATGGCACCCATTGCAGATTTCCTAAGGAGTGTATCTTTAGACGCGTCTAACTGTAGCTGTGCGCACTGTTCTTGTAAATGACTTGTATTGCAGGTTTCCTAAGGAGTGTATCTTTAGACGCATGTAACTGTTGCTGCGCGCACTGTACTGATAAATGACTCCAATTACAGTTTTCCTAAGGAGTGTATCTTTAGACACTCCTCACTGTTGCTGCTCGCACTGTTCTGGTAAATGGCGCCCATTGCAGGTTTCCTAAGGAGTGTATCTTTAGACGTGTCTAAATGTTGCTGCTTGCACTGTTCTGGTAAATGACGCCAATTGCAGGTTTCCTAAGGAGTGTATCTTTAGACGTGTCTAACTGTTGCTGCTTGCTCTGTTCTGGTAAATGGCGCGCGTTGCAGGTTTCCTAAGGAGTGTATCTTTAGAAGCGTCTAACTGTTGCTGCTCGCACTGTTCTGGTAAATGACGCCAATTGCAGGTTTCCTAAGGAGTGTATCTTTAGACGCGTCTAACAGTTGCTGCTCGCACTGTTCTGGTAAATGACTCGCATTGCAGGTTTCCTAAGGAGTGTATCTTTAGATGCGTCTAACTGTTGCTGCGCGCACTGTTCTGGTAAATGGCGCCCATTGCAGGTTTCCTAAGGAGTGTATCTTTAGACCCGTCTAACTGTTGCTGCTCGCACTGTTCTGGTAAATGTCGCCCATTGCAGGTTTCCTAAGGAGTGTATCTTTAGACGCGTCTAACTGTTGCTGCTCGCACTGTTCTGGTAAATGACGTAAATTGCAGGTTTCCTAAGGAGTGTATCTTTAGACACTCCTCACTGTTGCTGCTCGCACTGTTCTGGTAAATGGCACCCATTGCAGGTTTCCTAAGGAGTGTATCTTTAGACGTGTCTAACTGTTGCTGCTCGCACTGTTCTGGTAAATGGCGCCCATTGCAGGTTTCCTAAGGAGTGTATCTTTAGACGCATGTAACTGTTGTTGCGCGCACTGTTCTGCTAAATGACGCCAATTGCAGGTTTCCTAAGGAGTGTACCTTTAGACACTCCTCACTGTTGCTGCTCGCAATGTTCTGGTAAATGGCGCGCGTTGCAGGTTTCCTAAGGAGTGTATCTTTAGAAGCGTCTAACTGTTGCTGCTCGCACTGTTCTAGTAAATGACTCGCATTGCAGGTTTCCTAAGGAGTGTATCTTTAGACGCGTCTAACTGTTGCTGCTCGCACTGTTCTGGTAAATGGCACCCATTGCAGATTTCCTAAGGAGTGTATCTTTAGACGCGTCTAACTGTAGCTGTGCGCACTGTTCTTGTAAATGACTTGTATTGCAGGTTTCCTAAGGAGTGTATCTTTAGACGCATGTAACTGTTGCTGCGCGCACTGTACTGATAAATGACTCCAATTACAGTTTTCCTAAGGAGTGTATCTTTAGACACTCCTCACTGTTGCTGCTCGCACTGTTCTGGTAAATGGCGCCCATTGCAGGTTTCCTAAGGAGTGTATCTTTAGACGTGTCTAAATGTTGCTGCTTGCACTGTTCTGGTAAATGACGCCAATTGCAGGTTTCCTAAGGAGTGTATCTTTAGACGTGTCTAACTGTTGCTGCTTGCACTGTTCTGGTAAATGACTCGCATTGCAGGTTTCCTAAGGAGCGTATCTTTAGACACTCCTCACTGTTGCTGCTCGCACTGTTTTGGTAAATGGCGCCCATTGCAGGTTTCCTAAGGAGTGTATCTTTAGACGCGTCTAACTGTTGCTGCTCGCACTGTCTGGTAAATGGCGCCCATTGCAGGTTTCCTAAGGAGTGTATCTTTAGACATGTCTAACTGTTGCTGCGCGCACTGTTCTGGTAAATGACGCCAATTGCAGGTTTCCTAAGGAGTGTATCTTTAGACGCGTCTAACAGTTGCTGCTCGCACTGTTCTGGTAAATGACTCGCATTGCAGGTTTCCTAAGGAGTGTATCTTTAGATGCGTCTAACTGTTGCTGCGCGCACTGTTCTGGTAAATGGCGCCCATTGCAGGTTTCCTAAGGAGTGTATCTTTAGACCCGTCTAACTGTTGCTGCTCGCACTGTTCTGGTAAATGTCGCCCATTGCAGGTTTCCTAAGGAGTGTATCTTTAGATGCGTGTAACTGTTGCTGCTCGCACTGTTCTGGTAAATGACGTAAATTGCAGGTTTCCTAAGGAGTGTATCTTTAGACACTCCTCACTGTTGCTGCTCGCACTGTTCTGGTAAATGGCGCTCATTGCAGGTTTCCTAAGGAGTGTATCTTTAGACGCGTCTAACTGTTGCTGCTCGCACTGTTCTGGTAAATGGCACCCAGTGCAGGTTTCCTAAGGAGTGTATCTTTAGACGCGTGTAACTGTTGCTGCGTGCACTGTTCTGTTAAATGACGCCAATTGCAGGTTTTCTAAGGAGTGCATCTTTAGACACTCCTCACTGTTGCTGCTCGCACTGTTCTGGTAAATGGCACCCATTGCAGGTTTCCTAAGGAGTGTATCTGTAGACGTGTCCAACTGTTGCTGCTCGCACTGTTCTGGTAAATGGCGCCCATTGCAGGTTTCCTAAGGAGTGTATCTTTAGACGCATGTAACTGTTGCTGCGCGCACTGTTCTGCTAAATGACGCCAATTGCAGGTTTCCTAAGGAGTGTATCTTTAGACACTCCTCACTGTTGCTGCTCGCACTGTTCTGGTAAATGGCGCCCGTTGCAGGTTTCCTAAGGAGTGTATCTTTAGAAGTGTCTAACTGTTGCTGCTCGCACTGGTCTAGTAAATGATTCGCATTGCAGGTTTCCTAAGGAGTGTATCTTTAGACGCGTCTAACTGTTGCTGTGTGCACTGTTCTGTTAAATGACGCCAATTGCAGGTTTCCTGAGGAGTGCATCTTTAGACACTCCTCACTGTTGCTGCTCGCACTGTTCTGGTAAATGGCACCCATTGCAGGTTTCCTAAGGAGTGTATCTTTAGACGTGTCTAACTGTTGCTGCTCGCACTGTTCTGGTAAATGACGCCAATTGCAGGTTTCCTAAGGAGTGTATCTTTAGAAGCGTCTAACTGTTGCTGCTCGCACTGTTCTGGTAAATGATTCGCATTGCAGGTTTCCTAAGGAGTGTATCTTTAGACGCGTGTAACTGTTGCTGCGCGCACTGTACTGGTAAATGACTCGCATTGCAGGTTTCCTAAGGAGTGTATCTTTAGACGCGTCTAACTGTTGCTGCTCGCACTGTTCTGGTAAATGGCGCCCATTGCAGGTTTCCTAAGGAGTCTATCTTTAGACGCATGTAACTGTTGCTGCGCGCACTGTTCTGGTAAATGACGCCAATTGCAGGTTTCCTAAGGAGTGTATCTTTAGACACTCCTCACTGTTGCTGCTCGCAATGTTCTGGTAAATGGCGCCCGTTGCAGGTTTCCTAAGGAGTGTATCTTTAGAAGCGTCTAACTGTTGCTGCTCGCACTGTTCTGGTAAATGATTCGCATTGCAGGTTTCCTAAGAAGTGTATCTTTAGACGCGTGTAACTGTTGCTGCGCGCACTGTACTGGTAAATGACTCGCATTGCAGGTTTCCTAAGGAGTGTATCTTTAGACGCGTCTAACTGTTGCTGCTCGCACTGTTGTGGTAAATGGCGTCCATTGCAGGTTTTCTAAGGCGTGTATCTTTAGACGTGTCTAACTGTTGCTGCTCGCACTGTTCTGGTAAATGGCGCCTATTGCAGATTTCCTAAGGACCGTTAATTTTAGCCGATTTACAGTACAATCCTTACAATTGCATCTGCAAGGGATCTCTGTCCTCTCACCCTCTGGGCCGTTTAACCCTTCATTGCCTACAAAAAAAAAATGGCAAGAAAGCCAGAAACAAACTTTTATTTGTCATTTCACAGCTCTGCACTTTGGCAGACAGAGGATACTGTCATCTATATTTATTTTCTTAAACCAATGGCACGTTGCATTGTGGGGCTTGCAGTTTTGCTTTTAACAGTTTCCTCATGGGTTGAAAACCTTAGCATTCAACGTGCTATTGGCTGCAATTCCAAAACTGGGCGCTAGTCAGCTATGTTTAAAATTTTTAAAAGTTAACTACTCCATTTCCAAAACAATGCTTGTTTCACATGTAAATTCAAAAGTACACTCTGCTTACATATTTAGTGAGGGTTCACTCTTTCACTAACATCATGTTTCAAAACAAGCAATGGCAATATGGATTATTTTTCCTATTGTGTAGTTTCTTAACGTACTAAAGGAACAACATGGATAGCAGCATCACCGCCATCTCTAAGACAAATAGTAAGTCAAGGGTGTGTGGCAGTAGTACAAGGAACAATACTCAAGTCTCTCACAATTACAGAATTGTACAACACAGGTACTTAATAGACAAAAAAGTGAGTGAGAGGCGTTAAAGGACTGTTGTACAATTTCCATAAACATACAAGAAATACAAAACATCTAGAAGAAACAGCCAAGCCTCTTATGGAATTAACATACATTCATGTACTCATACGGGATGATAAACACTCGCATTCCTAGTGTGGTACTCTTCAGCAGTGGTCTCCATATCTCGCACTGGAAAGCATTTTCGACTGCTAATGTTCACTGTGCAGTCTTCTACCTTCTGGGTTTCCTAGTTAGGGTATGGATATGTCACTTATAGGCCTGGGCGGTAAATTCTGTTCCGCTTGCGGAATTTGGCTAATTTCGCGTTCCGCGGAGAAGGCGAAAGTCCCCAAAATTGTGCGTTTCGCGACTTCACAATATTTTTTCCTAGTTCGCGTTCTCAAATGCGTGTTCACAAGATATTTCCCCCCGAGCACACAAACAGCGATTGCGAACAGTAAAAAAGGATCCCGAACAAGCAATTCCACTTGCTCGCAGAATTTCTGCGTGTGTCAACATTAATGTTCTACCTTTGTTACACGGTTAGACTTGTACTAAATTTGTATGTGGGAGAGCTAGAATGTTGTTTACAAGTGTGTCTCTACCACAAGACTGAAAACAGAAGGGAAGAGCAACAAACCTTACTTCTTTTTCTCATCAACGTATTACGGTGCTCGAATATTGTCCCTATGAAGCCAGGGGTCTTCCCAGGAATATATGTATCTCACATCAAGTATTGTTAACGGCCCCTGCTTCATAAGGCATGCTCAGCAACCTCAGAAAGAGGGAATTTGCAGCATGTTTGAGATTGTGTCTGTAATCGTAGCCTGGGCTATGAAACAGGCCATACCCACGGTGCCAAGCCACACTTGCAGCTAACTGAGTGTTGGAAGCGGGAGTGAATAGGCCTTGAGATCATGAACTAGGTGTATGGGCCCTGGTTTTGGGCCCCTGGGGGCCGTTTTTGTTACATGGGCTGTTTTTGCAGCATAGCTACAAAATTGGCCCTGTACCAAAATCGGCCGAAATCCGGCCCTGGGAAAGATCTCGGCGGCACCTCCAACCCCCCGCCCCCCCTCCGAGTGGGGAGGGGGGGGGCGGCCGAGCAATTTTGCCAGGGTCGGTTGTGGTTCCCAGTACGGACCTGATCTCCAGCCTCACCTCCCTGTACCAATAGGGGACTGATAATTAGGCATTGACAGTCGGGTACCTTCATTCTGAGCAGCCCCGCCTGTATTGCATCCAGTCTGGAAATCAGTGCAGGGGAGGCCGAGGAGGGCAGCTCCCGGGTCACCCTGGACCCTCTAACCTGCTGCAAGTGTGTCTGCAGCCTCTGTACTTAGAGCAGAGCTATGAATTTTGACATAAAAAAGTGTATTTTGGATTGTTTCACTTTAGCACCCTAGATGACATCAGCGCACAGAGCGCCTGTATTAGAATTAGTGAACCACACCCTTTCTGCCGTGATAGTTAAATTAATGACTTAAGTGGCAAAGGTCACACTGTTTGGTCAAGCTTGGAAGCCAGGATTGAAACCAGGTTTCCTGATTAGCATTGTGCAGTTCAGATCCTGGATTGGTATTACATGAATTCCCCCTTACTTTCTGCAATAATGACAATTGTTTTAGTCAATGAATTTAAGCAACACTTGTGCAAGAACTTTTGGATCCTTGGATCTAGTTATATTATGCGTTTTGGGTGCTCCTTCTCCCTTAGAACGTCCTCTTTTTAGGCCAATGGTTGCAATCTTCTGTCTATTTGTTTTGGTGCCATAAGGCAGCGGCCCTCTGTGGCACAGGCCCTGCATAGAAGTATCTACCTGGGGAGTAATATCTGAACCTTTCCAGTGGGAAAGAGGGTGGCTTTCTCCAAATTCTGCTTTAATATATAAAAGCTCATTGAATTTTGTCCCTCCGGCCATCAGGAGGCGCTGGAAGCTTTGTGGAGCTGAGCAGCAAAACTGTGTTTAAGAAAGATAGCCAGTCACCCAACATGCCCTACTCTGTACGGATAGCCAGTCACCCAACATGCCCTACTCGGTGCGGATAGCCAGTCATCCAACAGGCCCTACGCTGTGTAGATAGCCAGTCACCCAACGTGCCCTACTCGGTGCGGATAGCCAGTCATCCAACAGGCCCTACGCTGTGTAGATAGCCAGTCACCCAACATGCCCTACTCGGTGCGGATAGCCAGTCATCCAACAGGCCCTACG
Organism: Lissotriton helveticus; assembly: GCF_964261635.1. NCBI lineage: Eukaryota > Metazoa > Chordata > Amphibia > Caudata > Salamandridae > Lissotriton > Lissotriton helveticus. The sequence goes on along the minus strand of NC_136060.1, from coordinate 474,706,619 downwards.
CTGTGTAGATAGCCAGTCACCCAACGTGCCCTACTCTGTGCGGCTAGCCAATCGCCCAACGTAACCTACTCTGTGTAGATAGCCAGTCACCCAACGTGCCCTACTTGGTACAGATAGCCAATACCCAACGGGCCCTACTTTGTGCGGATAGCCAGTCATCCAACAGGCCCTACTCTGTGTAGATAGCCAGTCACCCAACGTGCACTACTTGGTACAGATAGCCAATCACTCAAATCACCCAACGTGTCCTCCTCTGTGCAGATAGCCAGTCACCAAACATACCGTATTTGGTGCAGATAGTCAACACCCAACATGGCCTACTCGGGTGGATAGCCAGTCACCCAACGTGCCCTACTCTATACGCATAGCCAATCGCCCAACGTGGCCTACTCTGTGTAGATAGCCAGTCACCAAATGTGCCCTACTTGGTACAGATAGCCAGTCACCCAACGTGCCCTACTCGGTGCAGATAGCCAATCACCCAACGTTCCCTACTCTGTGTAGATAGCCAGTCACCCAACGTGCCCTACTCTGTGCGGATAGTCAGTCACCAAATGTGCCGTACTCGGTGTAGATAGCCAGTCATCCAACAGGCCCTACTCTGTGTAGATAGCCAATCACCCAACGTGACCTACTCTGTGTAGATAGCCAGTCACCCAATGTGCCCTACTTGGTACAGATAGCTAATCACCCAACGCGCCCTACTCTGTGCGGATAGTCAGTCACCAAATGTGCCGTACTCAGTGCGGATAGCCAGTCACCCAACGTGCCCTACTCAGTGCGGATAGCCAGTCACCCAACGTGCCCTACTCGGTGCAGATAGCCAGTCACCCAACGCACCCTACTCTGTGCGGATAGTCAGTCACCAAATGTGCCGTACTCAGTGCGGATAGCCAGTCACCCAACGTGCCCTACTCGGTGCGGATAGCCAGTCACCCAACGTGCCCTACTCGGTGTGGCTAGCCAGTCACCCAATGTGCCCTGCTCAGTGTAGATAGCAAATCACCCAACGTACCCTACTCGATGTAGATAGCCAATCACCCAACGTCCCCTACTCTGCGTAGATAGCAAATTACCCAACGTGCCCTCCTCAACCATTCTATCTTGGTCAACCGTGTCGGTCAGGCCGGCATCCGGGGCACGGCGGCCAGCTGGCTGAGCTCCTTCTTGGAGAATAGATCCTAAGCCGTCCGTCTCAATAATCTGGTTGCCCCAAAACAGAGAATCACCTGCGGTGTCCCACAGGGCTCCTCCCTGTCCCCCACCTGTTCAATCTTCCCCCTGATTCAGTCCCTCAGAGATAGCAAGGTGACGGTCTTCAACTACGCAGACGATCTACAACTGCTCTTCACGATAGACAACACAGAGCTCAATCACCTACTTCAAGTCCACCATGAGGTACATCCAACTCTGGATGGACCAAAACCATCTCAAATTAAACTCTGGTAAGACTGAGCTGGTACTCACAGGGGACAGCCACAAGTTCTGGGGCCCACATTATTGGCCTTCAGAGATGGGTTCCCCACCATCTCCCTCAGCCTCGGCAAAGACACTTGAGGTCACACTGAACAGTGATCTTTCACTGAAAACACAAGTGGGCCTTGTAGTCTCCAAGTGTTTTTTCCAACTTAGGGGAATCAGAAAGGTCCGCTGTCTCCTCTTGCAGAAGCCATCACCCAGGTGGTGATAGCCACTGTCCTGTCTCACCTGGACTACGCCAACTCCATATACCTGGGCATGCCTCTCTACCTGTTAAAGCGGGAGAACAGCCATTACAACGCGGGGATTACCCCGCACTACCATTACAATGCGGGGATTACAACGAAAGTCATTACAACGACTTTTTCTGGAGGGCGCTGTTGGATAGGGAATAGTTTAATTTTCTATCCAACACCTTCCCTACTGTCAACGTGGGCTGGAGTTGGAATAGAAAATTAAACTATTCCACGATCCAGCACCCTCCAGCGAAAGTCGTTGTAACGACTTTCGTTGTAATCCCCACGTTGTAATGGCATGCGGGGTAAATGCAAGCGTTGTAATGACATACAACCGTTAAAGCGACTGCAGATGGTCCAGAACCACGCAGCCACATTAATTCTAAGTCAACCCAGATGGCAACCAGCCACCCCACTACTTAGGAAGCTACACTGGCTACCCATGTCCCAACGGTGCACTTTTAAAACGGGATGTCTGATCTTTAAGTCCCTGCACGGCAAAAGTCCTAAATTCATAAACAACCTGATAATTAGGCATACCCCCGCCCGTAACCTACGCTCTGCCCACCTCTCACTCCTCCACACCCCCTCTTTCAGACTGAAGCCCACAGGAGGCTGTAGATTTGCCACTCTTGCCCCTAGACTTTGGAACTCCCTACCCTTGGAAATCCGAGCTTGTCCGGACCTCATGAAATTCAGAAGAGCACTTTAAACCTGGCTCTATAAGCAAGCCTACAACTAATGTTCTCTGGGTAACGGATCCTGCCACTTTCCTATAGCGCCATGAAACCAATCGGTGTAAGCGCGCTCTACAAATCATTCTTAACATTAACATTAGATAGCAAGTCATCCAACGTGCCCTACTCGATGTAGATAGCCAGTCACGTGCATACGTGCAAAGCCTCGGACGGAGTAAGAAGTGCTCCGGGTGTCAAGCTGATGAGAGCAGGCAGAGAAGTAAAGTTTGTCCGCTTTGAAGCTGTAAAACTTCTCTCTACATATTCATCCCTGGATCGGTTTATAAATTACTCACAATTCATGCATATAAAATGCAGTTGTAATCGCCCCCATCTGCATGAAACAATCCCCGCGGGGTGAGTAGGCTCTGTATACATTTGCATGAAGTCTTTCCATGTAATTACGTGTGTTTTGTGTTGGGAGGTCTCGCATGAAGGCGTGTATTACATTCTCATACCAGCGCATTGTGTATTCATGCTGCGTTGTAAAATGCTTACCTTGTGTGTAATTGGGTTTCTATCTCATTTAACTAATCGACCCCATACATACTGCTTTTTCTTGTCTTATTTTTTATTCTCGGTCCCTTTATATCCTTTCTCACATTTTTTGTCTCTGTTCCTGTTTTCGGTCTAGTCTGAAGCTCGTCTTGCCTTTTTGATGCCCTGAGATGTTCTCATCTGTGGATCCATACCTTTTCTCAATTTTGTGGGGCAGCTTCCCTTTAAATGTGCATTGCAGTGCCTCTGAGGGGCAGCCAGGCTAATATTTAAAATGTAAATCACAGCCGAAAGCCTTCTGCTTTTCATAGAAATGAGGGCTTGCATGGGGAGATTGAGATGCCCTGAGCTTTCACAAAGTGCCCCACTGTGCATGACAGCAGGCGGCAGAGCAGCCCAGCTTATCAGAGAAAAACACCCATTAAGAACCCTGTGCCACCACTGAGCCTGAATGCTATTTACACCTGTGTTTGAAAGCTCAGCCATCCCAACTTAAAATGGCTTCCTGAAAATATCTGAAAGATTGCCATCAATGAGATGCAGGCGCGGCCGGCACAGGTAAGAACGGTGGGGCGTGGGGTGGGTGGACTTCTACAGGGATGTATGTCAATAGAACGCGATCTTTTAGATCCCGGTACTTGACAACGCAGGCATTACAACGCAAGTTGTTACAACGACTTGCGTTGGAGGGCGCGGAATGTGGAATATTATAATTTTATATTCCAACACCAGTCCACGTAACAGTAGGGAAGGTGTTGGAATATAAAATTACAACATTCCTTGTCCAATAGCGCCATCCAGCGCAAGTCGTAGTAACGACTTGCGTTGTAATGGCATCGTTGTAAAGGCACTGCGGTGTAAACACCGCGTTGTAAACAATGTTTACCTTTCTACAGATGACGGGAAAGGTAAAATAAAATAATAAATAAAACCACTTACCAAGTCAGTGATGTAGTGAGCGCAAGGTAAGTAGTTTTATTCATTCATTTTTTTATTTTACCTATCCTGTCGTCTGCCCTTCTCCCGCCCACCGCTCTTATCTGTGCCGGCCGAGCCTCTTGAGACGAGCAATAGTCAGTTGTGGCCATTTAAATGTGAGTTGAGTGGAGGTTGCACCAGGTATTATTTATTCTCTGTTAAGGATGCCAGAACTGCATTCCATACAGGAAGGGACTTTTGTCACTTTTATTCCTACAGGCTTTTTGTGTCAATTAGGGGTGGGTGTAACTCGCATAATTCCGTGCAGGGTAATCATATGGAATTACCTAAGAATTCCGCAAGGTCAGGCAGGATTACGCGAAAAGAGCAATTCTGCGTTCAGAGCTATTCCTTAGCACCAAAAAAATGCCTCCTTGCTCCAAAATGGGCACGAGGGTGCAAGAAAATAGCGCTAAATGCAACAAAGCATGAATAGCGAGCGCGTGCAGACTCTCGCTAAATGCGCTCTTGTGGTAAGATTTTTCCCCCAACTTAGTCTCAACATATAATGCTATTTTCTTAGCGCAAAATGCATCCTCGCGTCCAAAATGGATGCAAGTTGTTGAACACAAGCAGCCGTGTGCGCACACTAAGTATGCTCTTGTGGTAGGATTTATTTCCCAAAATTACGCGAGCAAGAATAATCGTGTAATGATCTGTAATTCACCATCGAAGAGTAAAGTGAAATGACCGAAAGTACTCTGATTACTCAGGCGTGAAATGCCACCCAGTCCTTGTGTAAATACCCTAATAAAATTAAAAACCCTGTATTCCACATATGTAGGCTGTGCCGGGATTCAAACTGGTGACCTGCTGGAGGCTTGTGCCCGCTCAGATGCAGTCGCAGATCTGCATCAGTTTTATCAAAATCCAGAGAATAATGTAACGCGCCTTAACCACATGGGTGCTCATGACGAGCTCAGCTCGTCATGAGGCACGGTGGCCGTGTGCTCATGACGAGATGAGCTCGTCATAACACCCGAAACGCTCGCACGCTGGGCTAATTCACCCGCTGTGCGAACGTTCTACAGAAATGGGTGTGGCCGTGAGAAGCTGAGCTCGTCACGAGCACCGGGGCGCTGTGCACGTCCCCCCCAGCACAGCGGGGAAATTACCCCCACTGCGAAGGGGTTAAGAAGGTATTGAAAAGATAACCATTACCAACTACATAAAACCTTTTGTGAAGTTGTCATAGTTTTAAAGAAATAGAGGGTGAATAGTCCAGCAAAAGCTCATTTTGCACAAGAAAACAGTGAGGCCTAATTTCTGCAGGCAGATTCTCGGAGCAATAATTTTTTGGTGATAAACTGCACCCTCAGTTAAAGGTTTGCAAATTCACATCCACGTGAAGCTGCCGGATTTACTTTTCACCAGCAGGATTATAATTTGCGTGCAACTTAATTTTAATAAGACATCTCTAATGCCGATGTCTGATTATCTTTCAGTGGATAATGTACAGTATTTTTAGCATTATAAAAAACAAGGAGGGGGAGAGAGAGATAAGAGAGGATTCCTTCTCCCAGGTAGTATAAATAAACAACAAGAATCCACCAAATGGGGTGAAGTGTTTCCTACAATGGTGGGGAGCACAAAGTGTTTTTAAAATACCCCTCACACACCAAAAAGACCCTTGGCGTCATGCTTCATCATTGGGGTCTTCGCACCCCTCTACGGGATGCGGCGTGCTACGACCTACGGCTATGCGGGAGCACTGATAATTTAACTATGCGTGGTGCATGTGGGGATTAGGTGTGAGTATGTGGTGAGGTAATGTGAGTAAGTGAATGTTATTTTAAAAAGTACCTGGCTCGTGGGGTAGGTCAGAATTAATTTAATGAGCCCCCGGGCTGGTACTATTAAAATGGGTGCAGGATGAGGTAATAGTGTGATACTAAGCACAGTACCTCTTTGGGTGTGTCGACATGTTTCGGAGATCAACTCCTTCTTCAGGACGGGGTGCACCACACCCCACCTTACTCACGTTTATTTAACAAAATGGTGTATAATACAGAAAAGTGAAAAGTAGTACTATAATGTTCCTACTGATTGAATAAAGTTACGCCAATATGCAAGTAACTGTTTGTCCTAGGTACAGTGCCTCATGAGCCTTCAAGAACGTTGGGGGTCAGACTAGCCCAATGGCTCGGATTACAGCAGTTGCAAAATCTTTGTGCCCCCGAACGCGGCTCCGCGGTGGTATTTTTAGCAGATATTTATATCTGCCTTTTTTCCATTGGGTGATTCACCAGTTTTTCATCAGACATCACCACTGCAAGTACATGATTCTCTTCCATTGGGACATTCACCAGTTTTCCAGCAGACATCTCCTTTGCCAGAACATGGTTTTCTTCCATTGGTTAGTCTAAAGTTTTTTTTAGCAGACATCTACATTGGCAATGCCTGACTTCTTCCAATAAAAATGTTGCAACAAGGCAACATCATTTCTTATAGCCTAAACGGGGTATGCATCCCCCACACTCACACATTCATACCTCTGGATCAGATATTTGGCCTGTTTTCCTTCTTCTTAAAAGGCTGCATCTTAAGGCACTCTGCAACTTCATTTCAGGTATTTCTGTCCACCTGAACTTTTTCTCAGTTCCATAACATGAAAATATTTTTGGAAAATAGAGCACCCCAACCCCCTCTTTCGGCAACGCAAAACTATTGACTCCCCAAATAAAGTATCAGGGTCCACCCAGGGCCTTGGTGATAATGTGCTTGCATATGTGACCTACTGCAAGGCAGTGCTTCTAGAACCCCAAACTTTAACCCTTTCACCCCACAAAGTGTTTAAACTGTGGCTTGTGGACTTCTATGTGGACATGCGCACTAGGATCGAATGTCTTCGATTCTACGCCAACTGCAACGATGCCCACATCAAGCACAAAAAAGTAGCCACAAAGGGTGTGGTCCACGGCGAACTTGCTGGATATACACAAGGGAAACACGTAGAATCTACAATCGGAATGGCAACCGTTTACAGCGCTAATGGTGTTCCTGAAAATCTGGCATTGATGAGGCCCAGGTCAACCAACGTTCTACAAAAATGGCCTTACTTAAAAAAAAATGTTTTAAAAAGCATTGGCAAAGCGATTATGTTGCTTTTGCTGCCAGCCTTTTGGCTTTGCCAATGCTTGTTTTTTGTCATGGATGTTTGTATATTTTTTATTGGTGGTCCCCACAAATATTTTAAAAAAGCATTGGCAAAGCCAATAGGTCTCACCTTTTTAACCAGTAGAGCAGGTGGGGGTAAACAACTGTGGAAAAGTAAATTTTGCCATGTTATATGTGCCTACGTGTTCCCCACTCTATGTTATATGTGCATGATCGATATGCATGTATTCCCTCATGATCGATTAAAGACGCAATCATAGTTGTGTCCAACTTTAGTATGCCAGTTTCCAGTTCTCGTGAAAGCAACGAGTATTAGGCCTATGTTGCCATGTTTCACAGTGTGCACGTTAATTCACCGCATTGTCCCCGTTTCTAGGCCACAAAAGGGCCCGGACACCAGATTCAAGCTCCAGTCTCCTGAACTCACTCCGAGGAGCGATGCAGCCCCCACCTGCATCCCTGACCCTTCGCTTACTTCCTGCCGCACAGTGCCCGGCCCGGCCTGGCTCTGCCTGCCTGTCTGCCAAGAGTATGTTATGCTTCTAGTTATCAGTTCAGCCCTCCTTCTCTGCATTCCTAAGCTACTGAATCGCATCAATAGTTTCAGCCAGGGTCTAGCCTTTCTGTCTCCATGCAAGAGAAATACTGTATTAATATTCATAGAATATTCCTCGCACACGCAATACATGTAGAATAATGCATGCACCAGTCTTAGAGTCAAGTAGCCTTTGCCCTGATAACTTTTGGATTCTATCAACATGTACTCCAAACACCAGATACCAGATATGCAATAGGTACATGTCGTCCTGACACCGCAGACTTTAGTCTCCTCTTCTAGTGCAGAAGTCATAGCCCCCAGTTCTCCCTGGTAACACGTCATTGCCCGTTTGCGCGCACCACTAGGTTAAAGGTCCCAGCTACTCAGGTAGCCCCCTCCATGTTTCCGCCCCATTCATGACATCTCTATGACGTTTCACATCACATGTCTATGTATACGCCCTGTACACGCCTTCTTGTTACACCCATTTTGTTCTTATCTTTCGCGACTGCTACGAGTTACGCCTACTGCTACGCCTACTGTATGCAATGTAATGTAATGTATTATACTATATATATGCTGCACTGTCGATGAGGCATGGCAGCTGCCATCCATTCTATTTCCGTGCAGGCTATCCCGTTCCTTTCCCTTCCCTTATGCCTGATTAAAGCCTGTTAGACTCAGATACCTCGAATCCTGTCTCTTATTTATTGAGCTATCTGTTTTATTCAATGTATTCAAAAATAGTACCGGTAATTAATTATTTATTTACCACATAATGGCGCCCGAATAGGGACTTGCCCTTTCCCCACGCGCCGGCGAAGCCACGCAGGCCCCCTGACCCTCTGCAGCCGTGACGGAACCATACCGTGCACGTGCAGATATTTCTGCTTCAAGTATCCCTCAGGCCCACGGAGGAGACGGAGGTTGCGGTCCAGCATCCAGACGAGGCGGTGAGGAACGCGGCGAGTCCCGACCAGAGCCCAAGCCGAGAGTACAAGGTCCGAGGTATCCGGAGGCCCACCTGTAACTGAAGTCCGAAGTTCGTAGTCCGACGTCGTAGCAGTCCAGTCCAGTCCGAGGCCTTCCGTTCTTGCTGCCCGGTGAGTACCGTTGCTGGGGTAGTATCTAGACAGGGTCAATTAATTTGTCTCTGGTCCAGTGGGTTTGGGTACACAGATCCAGTCCGAAGTGTTCACCTAGGTGGATACGGGTCCTGACGTGTCTCTTTATGGGACCGGTATGTTTCGTACTGTTTTAGCAGTGCATCTAGTAATTCTAGTAAATTTCGTTCTCGAGAAATTCATGTGTTCTGTTCCCAGTATATCAGGTAATATTCTGTCCGAACTGTTATTCTAATGTTATTTAATGTGTTTTCAATGTCGTGGTATGAGTGATTTGTTTTTCTATTCATTATTGTGTTTATCGTGTATTGTATTGTGTTCGGATTCAAGTCTAGAATGCCTCTGTTTTCCAAGTTACGTCAGATAGGAACCCGGAAAGGGTTACTCGAGGAAGCAGTTCCTGTCCCGCCTAGGGACAGTCCAGGACATTTTATGTATCATAAGCATGGCTTAAGTGCCGTATTGTATTTAGATTTATGGGTCGACTATACCAAGGATCTAGAAGAGAAATATAGATGGCCTGTATCAGGTACATGGGATGCCGAGTGCATCATGCGAGTAGAAGAAGCATTATGGAAAAAGAAAGCCAGACAGTCCCAGAAAGATGCCATCAAGTTATGGCGTAAAGAATCTCATAGAAGAACCGAAAAAGAAATCAGAAAAACAGAGTTAAGTAGGGAATCCTCAGAGAGAGCCCAAGAAAGGGAACTTCTAGAAGAAGGTGAACGAGTTAAAGCAGAACAGTCCGACAGACAGAGGAATGCCCTTATTAAGGGTATGTATCCTCTTCTTGCCGAGGGCTTGCCAAAAGCAACCCCGGAAGCACCCTGTAATTTTCCGCCGCCATTGGTCCCGATTAAGCTACGTCACAAACCGACCGCAGCTGATATTTTTCTCTCGTCCTATTTGGACGATACAGTTCCAGAATATACAAATCCTATTCTGCCTGCTCCCGTTAATAATGTAATTCCTGCTCCTCCAGCCACTGGTCCCGTGGGTCCCGTTAATGTTACAGCACCTGTTACAGCACCCGCGGCCCAGTCCACAGTACATGTACCCGCTTTACCAGTCACTTTACCAGCACGTACAGTATATACCGACGACTCTAGTTTAGGAGCCGCGGGGGGAGATTCTCCTCGTACCCCGCCTCAACCCAGACGTCTGACGCTACATGAACTAGCGTTACAGCGTACGCCAAAAGTGAATACATACGTCGATATCAAGCGAGCACTTACCAAATGTCGTTATGATCCAGTTCCAGGCGCTGGTAACATGGTCATATATTCATTACGTTTAAGACGGGTGACCGACTATTTGGACACCCTGCCCGATATGAGAGAACATCTAGACAGAATATATCGTTTTATCCGTACCGGAGTGAATCCAGAAAGTGTTCACGAAGCCATGGTTCAGAGAAAAGTCGAGACTCAGCTCATGCTTTTAAAGTTTTTGATTAACTGTTTAATACGAGAGCAGGATTGTCCAGAAAAAGATCAAGAAGAAATGAAAGTCCTGACCAGGTGGAGTGACAATATAGCCGAGGGAAGACACAAGACACAAAATTGTATAGAGAGTATGTACAAGAAAATTCGTAGGGAAATTATAAAGATACACGAGAAACGAGAAGCAAAACAAGCAACCGAGAAAGAAGACGACTCTTCTACTGAAGAGGTAGACGACGAGAATCCCTCCAGAATAGCGTATGTAGGTAGAACTAGACTTTCCGACAGACATTCACGCCCAGATTACAAGAAAGTTTTTCCTCCTCCAGCACAAGAACAGTGTTCTCTTGAGCAAGTACTCCAAGCTACCGATCATATTCTGAAATCGCGAATAGGTTATAGTGAGCTTAGTACAATGCATGAACAAGAACTAGCCCGATCAGCAGTCCGGTGGACTACTGATTCTACCACTTTTCCAGACAAAATAGTGGCACAAATGTTTCTGAAACTGCCCCCAGCCGAACAGCGACTGGTGGGCATGTATATGATCCAGCATCTCATTACACTGTATGAGGATCAACATTCTGATCCAGGTCCTCTACATGATGTATTGAACGAGTTACTCCAATACAGATGGAAAGGTCTAGGTACCGATTTAATTAGCGTCATTCTAGAACAGCGCCACAAATACCGAACGTTTCTGAATCCGCATTTTGTTCACGTCTCACCTCCAGAAAGTAAATCATTCTACATAGACAGACAGAATCCGTTACGAGAAGTACATCCAGTCAAGAAAGAGGGTGGTGGTCTAGAACGAGTATTTGTTTACACCCCTATCACAAAGATGGAACTCTTAGAAATGAAGAAGTTAATTCCCTGTCACGATAAAGATCCAGCAGGGTTCCACCGTGAATTAAAGGACATGCTCCGTATGGGAGAATACACGTACCCTGATATCATTAAAATGTTAAAGGTCCTGTTGCCTGCGGGCATATATGAAAAACTAAAAGAAAAAGAATGGGAGGTGGGAGAGAAAAAGATAGATTGGACAGCTCTAGAAGCTGAAGATAATTCACGAGTACCAGGTACCGGTCTTGGGGATAAAGCTAAAGAATTGCCCGAACTGTTAATACAAGTTTTGCCAAGATTACTAGCCACGAAAAAGGAAGATTGGGATGCCATCTCAGCCTGTAAACAGAAACAAGATGAAGATACTAGTGATTTCTATTCTAGATTTGAAAAATGTTTTATTATTAATAGTGGTCTGAAAACAAGTAGTGAATCGTACCCCCATCTTTTTGTTACCAAACTAGTCGAGAATTCAAGCCCACAAGTTAAAAATCGAGTACTGAAAGTCGAAAGCACCTGGCAAGCTAATACTCCGTCACAGATGCTTCAAATGCTCCAGTATCACCAGAACAGAATCAGGGAAGAGCAGGAACATGAAAGAAGACGTATGAAAGACACGAAAATGAAAGTATTAATTGCACAATCTGTTCCACAAGACAGTCAGAAGAGGGGTCCGAATCAAGCCAGTCATCCTGCAGCTCCCGTTAAAGGGACATGCAATTACTGTAAACAGCCAGGTCATTTTATAAACGAATGTGCCGTTCTGAAACATAACATAGCTACCGGTAAAACTAAAGAAAGACCACGTCCGCCTAGACAAGAACAAGTTTTACAGACTTCCCAGCCACCGCAGAACGCACAACAGACAGTTAGAGTACCGCAGCCTATCGCTGCAACCCAGCATGTTACACAGCAGATGTACCAGTACGCACAGTCCGAGTATCCAGATTATCAGCAGTATTCATGAAACAGCCTAGAGAGGGAGGTTGGCTTGCCTCTCATCGAGATTCCTGTAGATCAAGAGGGTCCCTATGTACATAGTCAAGTATTAGGAAAGACAGAAAGTTTCTGATTGATACAGGGGCAAGTAGGACTACCATCAGTCATGACGAGGTTCCAGGGGCTCCGCTCTCAGGCTCAAGAAATGTTTCCCTTGGATTTTCAGGAAAGCCTATTGTTAATGAAATATCGAAACCAGTTACTCTAGAAGTTGGTCCATTGTCCCGAACTACTGATTTGTTACTCACGAAGTCATGTCCAGAAAATTTGTTAGGCATTAAGACGTTAAAAGAATTAGGAGCAGTCATATGCTGCTCCCCAGAAGGGGTCCGCCTGTTCCTCCGAGATTTTAAAGGTCATTATGTATTACGTGATTTTGATCCAAGATTATTGAATGTACCACAGCATTTATGGGCGCAAGGTCCAACTGATGTAGGTTGTATGCATATCACACCCCATCGTGTGACTCTGAAGCAAGGTGTTGTTTTACCACGAATCAGACAGTACAAATTGCCACCTGAGGCTGTAGCAGCCTTATCCAAAATTATTGACGAGCTTATTGTTCAAGGAGTGGTTGTAGAAACTGACTCCAATGTATGTAATTCTCCTATCATTCCAGTCCTGAAACGTACTGACCCAAATGCACCTCCAGTTTATCGATTAGTGATTGACCTTCGAGAACTTAATAAATGTATTATACCTCAGTACCCAGTAGTCCCAGATATTTCTTCCCTATTGACAGCCATTGATTCGGAAGCAACATTCTTTACAGTTATCGATCTCAAGAACGCATTTTTCAGTGTCCCCATTCATCCAGACAGCCAGTTCCTTTTCGGATTCTGTTTAAATGGAAGAAGCTATAAATTTACACGAGCTCCTCAAGGTTTCACAGAAAGTCCTAGCATTTACAGTCAAGCACTTAAAAGACAACTAGACAATATTCACATGCCAACTGACACTGCCCTGCTCCAGTATGTCGATGATCTACTGATCACAGCCCGTTCTGAACGTGACTGCGAGCGTGCGTCACTTACAGTTCTGTATTTCCTGGCCGAGATGGGGCACAAGGTGTCCCCTTCCAAATTGCAATTCTGTGTCCAGCAAGTGGTCTACTTAGGACACTTACTGTCCAAGAGGGGTAGGCAGTTGACACCTGACCGTATCCAGTTGATAGCACATCTTCCACAACCCAAGACTCAGAAGGAGGTACGAGTTTTATCGGCCTCACTTCTTACTGCAGACAATGGATTTCTCAGTATGCATTTCTAGCCAAGCCACTGATACAGTTAACGACACAGGAGGCAGCCGTATCGACTGTCCTCCCTTGGACCCAGGAACATACACTTGTTTTTAATGAATTAAAGAAAGCTTTATGCCAAGCTCCTGTTCTAGCAACACCAAACTACAGTAAGCCTTTTACACTTTTTGTTACAGAACGTGATGGTACTGCATTATCTGTTCTCACACAAGATCAAGCAGGACAGTACAAGCCTTGTGCTTATTTTTCTAGCACATTAGATCCAGTGGCCCAGGCTTTGCCTGCGTGCCTGAAGTCAGTTGCAGCCACAGCTCTAGCTATCAGACAAAGTGATTCCATAGTGTTAGGACACTCCCTGACAGTACAAGTTCCACACTCCGTGGAAGTTCTTTTAAACCGAACTCAGACTCAGCACTTGACGATTGCACGTTTAACAGGTTATGAACTGACACTGTTTCAGCCACACATAGAAATCAGACGCTGCAACATTTTAAATCCCGCTACACTGTTACCGTCAGTTACTTCAAATCCTGCCACACATGACTGTGTGGAAGTCGTTAACACCATGACAAAGCCAAGACAAGACTTGACAGATATTGCATTACCTGATCCTGACCTGACACTTTATGTGGATGGTTCATGTATGAGAACAAGTACAGGAGAACTAGTAGCCGCGTATGCAGTGACTACGGACACTGAAGTTATAGAAACACATCGTATTGACACCCTGTCTGCTCAAGCAGCAGAAGTAGTCGCTATGACCCAAGCCTGTATACGAGCTAAGAACCTGAAAGTAAACATATACACAGATTCACGTTATGCATTCGGAGTCGTACACGACTTTGGAGTGCTCTGGCAGGAGAGAGGTTTCATGACTTCCCATGGAACCAAAATTCAGCATGGTTTCCTCATTCAAGCCCTGTTAGATGTAATACATTTACCGACAGCTATAGCCATCATGAAGTGCAAGGCACATACGAAAGTCACTGACATAATTTCCCAGGGTAACGACCTGGCAGATCGAACAGCCAAGCTTACAGCTCAGAATTCAGACATTCCAGTTAACACGACACAGACACTCATTCCAGATCAGACTACTTGTATGACAGTTAAGGACCCTACACAAGATGTCATAGACATACAGTTACATGCTACTCCCGATGAAATCAAGAAATGGTCCGAACAAGGAGTGGTCCAGACAGATCAAGGATGGTTGACGAAGGGAAAAGCCACATGGTTCCTCCCCGACTCTATGGTTCAAATCATTATTAACACCGCACATAGTCCAGCACATTTAGGAGAAAAGGCCATGTTAGACAGTATCCAGAACATTTGGTTCAACAAGCATTTACGAGCAGCAGCCAAACAGAAAGTGCGTACCTGCATGATCTGTTGTCAGTTCAATCCAGGTAAAAGTGTCCCGGTGGAACAAGGTGGATTCCATCCTCCTGACCACCCTTTTGAAGTCCTCCAGATGGATTATATTCAAATGGAGAGATGTCGAGGTTTCAAGTATGTTCTCGTAGTTGTATGTACTTTGTCCAGATGGACAGAAGCATATCCTGTTCCAGATTACACTGCCGCGACCACTGCCAGACAGTTGGTTCGTGAGTTTTTCCCCCGCTATGGTTTACCAAGGGTCGTGTATTCAGACAACGGCCAGCCATTCTCATCCGAGCTCATGAAACAAGTTTCCCTTCTGTTAGGGTACCAGTGGAAGTTCCATTGTGTACGGCACCCCGAAGCAGCTGGTCTAGTTGAGAGACATAATCAGACATTGAAAATCCGCATTGCAAAAGTATGCGCAGAGAAAGGTGTAGATTGGTTGATAGCACTGCCAGTTGCCCTTTTTTATATGAGAATGGTTGCACATTCCAGATCAGGTCTGTCCCCGTACGAGGTCGTATTCGGCCGTCCTCCTAATATGTGGGGTACACCTATGCCCCGAAAGATTACAGACGTTTCCAGTAATATGTTGACAGATTACCTAGCTTCCTTGATGTCTGCCCTACACTCTTGTCGTTCACAGGTTGCCGCTGCATTTCCAGACAACACTGAGGTGAAACCGCATGAAGTCGTTCCAGGGGATTTCGTCCTGGTGCGCAATTTTGATCGTTCAAGTCCGCTGGAGCCCCGTTGGAAGGAGCCCCAGCTGGTGTTATTAACAACAAGGACCGCCGTCAAGCTCGAAGGACGCAAGGGCTGGGTGCATACCAGCCACATCAAGAAATTCCATGGATTACGGCCAAAGACATTTATCAAAGACTGCCCCGTTCTTAAGGACTGTCCAGACACAGACTCTAAACTTCCCCTGTTAGAGAAAACTCCGCAGCAGGAGTATAAAGCAAAACTCCGGTCTAGTAAAATAAGTCAGCCAGTTTAATTGTCTAAGTCCCTCTCGGGTGAAACGGTTAGACAGGTTCCTGACATGTATGAGACAGACCCACACAGTGAGAGAGTTAGCCAAAACTCTAAAAGATGTATTATCGTTCTATTCTTTTTATTGTTCTTAAGTCTTATGGTTACCTGCATAAGTTATGCTTTTTATTTATGTTTTCCTATTTCACATGTACATATGTTTCCTAATGTTACAGTAGAGCACACATTTAGTGACCTGCCTCCTCACGAGTTATCCTATCGTCTTGCTATGCGTAATAACACATTTATCAGAATGTTACACTATTCACACCAGACCAGCAATGCCACAAATTGTTGGGTGTGTGGTCGACTTCCCCCTTTCCAGACACCGAAGGGAGTTCTGCCACTCTTTCCTTATCCGTTTTCACACAATGGTTCGTGTGGAGCATGGTCCACGTTAACGTCATCCTCAACTGATATGTCCCTTCTGAATCGAACATGTTTCCCAGACAAGCAAGGTCTTTCCCATAGAACAGGGTTAGATCTAGAAAATGAAGTATATGATTTAGGTAATTATTCCTCGAATTTCATGGTTTTGAATGTTCAGTCCGATACTACTCCAGATTTGCCTGCCATTTCAGTACTACCAGTCAAAGGCGAATTATGTGTCAGAAAGAATGGTTCCGCACATGTAGGACATAGTGATTGTACTACTATGGTCGAGTATAGTGACAGTGGGAAATCTATTCTCAAAGCCTCACGTCATTCTTATTTTGTTTGTGGTCAGACCGCATATGTTCGTCTGCCCCTCGATTGGGATGGAACATGTTACATTGCCTTCCTACTGCCACCAGTTTTTGTAGCCCCATCTGATTATCACAGAAACACACATCTAGTACACGTTAGACATAGAAGGGAGACTGAGTCCCCAATTGTCGATCAAACTGAAACTACTCTAGAACAATATCAAGACTTCAATAAAGGTTTCTTTTTTTTTATAGGCCCTGTCCAGAATAGTAAGTTAATACGTAGGTTAACAAGAACCCTTGAAGCAGTAGTGAATGAGACTACTTCCGCTTTAGGTAACTTAACAGAAGAGCAATCTGCCATTAGATTTGTCGTGCTCCAAAATCGTCTCGTTCTTGACGTCATACTGGCCGATAGAGGAGGAGCTTGTAGAGTCATCGGATCTAGTTGCTGCATTTTCATTCCTAATAACGCGCCGTCTGTTTATTCAGCTATAACCAGACTTCATAAAATTGCCCATCAGTTACACCAGAATCCAGGCACCTGGACATGGTCCGGTTGGCTCTGGAGTATCATATCTGCCTGGGGATGGAAAGTATTGTCATTCCTAGGTATAGCAGTAATGATCATATTCAGTTGCTGCCTCTGTTTACAATGTGGCCCTGCGATTTGCGGCTTGTGTGCTACCTCTTGTATTCCTAGTCCTAAATCCCGTTCCAAAACAATTCGAGACGAGCAAATGATGCTATATGAACAGATAGATGGTATCATGAATATTGATGTTTCCTGATGGAAACGTAGGGCACAAGGAGGGAATGTGGAAAAGTAAATTTTGCCATGTTATATGTGCCTACGTGTTCCCCACTCTATGTTATATGTGCATGATCGATATGCATGTATTCCCTCATGATCGATTAAAGACGCAATCATAGTTGTGTCCAACTTTAGTATGCCAGTTTCCAGTTCTCGTGAAAGCAACGAGTATTAGGCCTATGTTGCCATGTTTCACAGTGTGCACGTTAATTCACCGCATTGTCCCCGTTTCTAGGCCTCAAAAGGGCCCGGACACCAGATTCAAGCTCCAGTCTCCTGAACTCACTCCGAGGAGCGATGCAGCCCCCACCTGCATCCCTGACCCTTCGCTTACTTCCTGCCGCACAGTGCCCGGCCCGGCCTGGCTCTGCCTGCCTGTCTGCCAAGAGTATGTTATGCTTCTAGTTATCAGTTCAGCCCTCCTTCTCTGCATTCCTAAGCTACTGAATCGCATCAATAGTTTCAGCCAGGGTCTAGCCTTTCTGTCTCCATGCAAGAGAAATACTGTATTAATATTCATAGAATATTCCTCGCACACGCAATACATGTAGAATAATGCATGCACCAGTCTTAGAGTCAAGTAGCCTTTGCCCTGATAACTTTTGGATTCTATCAACATGTACTCCAAACACCAGATACCAGATATGCTATAGGTACATGTCGTCCTGACACCGCAGACTTTAGTCTCCTCTTCTAGTGCAGAAGTCATAGCCCCCAGTTCTCCCTGGTAACACGTCATTGCCCGTTTGCGCGCACCACTAGGTTAAAGGTCCCAGCTACTCAGGTAGCCCCCTCCATGTTTCCGCCCCATTCATGACATCTCTATGACGTTTCACATCACATGTCTATGTATACGCCCTGTACACGCCTTCTTGTTACACCCATTTTGTTCTTATCTTTCGCGACTGCTACGAGTTACGCCTACTGCTACGCCTACTGTATGCAATGTAATGTAATGTATTATACTATATATATGCTGCACTGTCGATGAGGCATGGCAGCTGCCATCCATTCTATTTCCGTGCAGGCTATCCCGTTCCTGTCCCTTCCCTTATGCCTGATTAAAGCCTGTTAGACTCAGATACCTCGAATCCTGTCTCTTATTTATTGAGCTATCTGTTTTATTCAATGTATTCAAAAATAGTACCGGTAATTAATTATTTATTTACCACACAACGGGGAGTGGGCATGGCAAGAAAGCAAAGGAGGCGCTTCAGGCTGGAGGAAGAAAACCAAAATGAAATTAATAAAAGGCCATTGAAGGGTAAGGAAATCAATTAATGAGTTTTCTGAGGGAGAAAGCAGCAACTTGGAGCGCACAAGGAGGGGCGAATCTTTGTAGGAGTGGAAGCCGCATACAAAGGAGAGAGCTAGAAATGTACACTCTCATGGAGTGCTAAAAAAAAGAAAAATGAGTTCCATAAATGTACAAGTGGAAGGATATAAATCAGCCATTCAAAAGGATGGTGAAGAGGTTAAGCTCCAGGGAAAAGAGACGCATAAGAAGAGGAAGCAAGTAATTGAAAGTGACAATAAAGCTAACCAACTGTAAGCAAGGTCTGAGTCCCACGTACGTTTTTGGTGTGGTCCACAAGAGGTCTTTTACAACCAAAAAGATAAAAGCTGTCTGGTAGGTGAGATCTAGAAATACATTGGCTAAAAACAAATATATGTTTTTATCTACAAAAGCACACATTACCATAATAGTAGCTAGCACTCAAGGGAACTACTTTGTGTGTGGATGAGCTTCTTGTGAAAGAGCGGAATGCCTCACTCATACTGAAGTTAGCCAATGACTGAAGTGGACTGACCCACTGCCCTGTGCTGTGTGCTGTAGTTGGGTGGAACTAAATGTATGAGTGACACAAGAACAGACCAATAGATCCAGAGGGATGGCTAAAAGCACCTCTAAGCAAGCATATTTCTGTTTATTGTGCCAAAAACAGTGCTGCTAAATTGTCATTAAAATGGGAAATCATGAGCAACCTCCTATGGGCATGAGACGCACTATAAATGTAATAAGTAGTCGAAGTAACAGAAGTTATGATTCTATGATAAAAAAGTACGCACTGGCCTAATGTAATTGCCATGTTAATAGTGAGAATGCATCCTCGCTCAAGCTCCCACTCTCTGTCGACACCCGTACACCAAAACCTTTACCACATATGTGGCTACTCTCCCTACTGTCCCCCAATCTGTATGAAGTAGCTCTGTTTTCTCCCATTGCACTTAATGTAAACCCTGCTTGTTTTACTTCTGCTGTTTACATATTACTACCAACTCCAAGTACCTTTGAGTACCACTGGTTCTGTTCAGCATATGTTTTTTCACAGTTATACCTATTCATCCCTGTGATTATCAGAAAATGTGTTTGCATATCACCACGAGGAGTGCTAAGAGAGCTCGAAAAAGACCAACTTCCAAAACTGTATGAAGAGCATCTTAGCTTGGATGAAGGACAACAGCCTGAAGCTCAACACAGGCAAAACTGAAGACCTGATATACGGCAAACACACCGCCCTCCGGAGCGGCTCCTGGTGGCCGTTGGAATCCGGACCCACCCCGACGCCGAAAGACCATGCTCGTAACTTTGGCATCATCCTCGACAGCGAACTCTGCACGAAACGTCAGGTCAACACTGTCTCCTCAGACTGCTTCCACATGGTTCCAGGAAGAAGGTGGCCGCAGGCCCTCATCACCAGGCAACTAGAATACGGCAACGCACTCCACTCTGGCACCACCACTGAACTCATGCAAAGACTCCAGGCTATCCAGAACGCAGGCGCCAAACTGATCCTCAACCTGCCCAAGAGAACCCACATCACCCAGCACCTGAAGGACCTCTACTGGCTCCTGGCCCAGAAGAGATGCCATTTCAAGATCCCGACCCATGCCTACAAAGCCCTCCATGACCAAGACCCGCCTACATGAACCATCACCTGCACTTTCACCAACCCCCCGCCCCCAGGAACCTCCAATCACCTTGCACAGATCCCTCACATACGCCGTGCCAGAGGGCACTCCTACTCCCATCTCGCTGCCAAAGTTTGGAACTCCCTCCCTCTCCACTTCCACGCCCCAACCTCTCAGCCGACAAGACGTGCGGTACAAGTACCACCTGGTTGCTTGATAAGTAGAATGCACAGCGCTACACAACAAGCAGGTAACATAACATACCAAATATGAAGGAATATTCCACGGCTAAAGCACTCTCCCTTGTCTACCTGCCCTTCTGCCATGGGAGGCACTGCAATGCTGATGGGAACTGTTTAATTATTCTGCAAGTGTGGCTCGCCTATTCTTAAAATGCCCTTGTTCCCTTAGAAACAAGCTAGTCACTTGTCTAGGTGCTACAAAAAACACTACCCTGGTAGTATTTTTCAGGTGTTTTCTTTTCATTCCTTTAGTTGAGGAGAGGGCAGTGATGCAAAAGGTACAGATGCCCCAGAACCCTCTTAGGGTATGTGAACCTCGGTTTCTAATGGGAAAACATTTGAGGGGGAGCAAAATGAAACCGTTTTTCTATACTTGCCTCTCAGGCAGCATAGCCCTGAACATCAATTTCACTTTCTACCATTGCAACTTTTTTAACTCCTTCCGTGCTAGTGACGGAACCACTCTGTCACGAGCCACGGGCACGCTGTGCTCATGACGGAGTGGTTCCGTCACGCCGCGGCCGCACCGCCCACGCGGCACTGATTCCCCGCCTGTGCAGGCGAATTAGTTAGTGGGCGGAGCTGTGACGGAACCACTCCGTCATAAGCACAGCGCGCCCGTGACAGAGTGGTTCCGTCACCAGCATGGCGGTGCCGCGCGACCCCCCCGGAATTACAGCCGCGGCCAAGGGGTTAAAAGGCTGCAGGTGCGTCTGAAAACCTATTCCCCTGCTTTCTCCCAGGTTGAGGGGCAAACAGAGTAATGTTAACAAGATTTTCCCATGGAATTTGGCATTCAAGTGAGCTCACAGCACGTGCATTAATATGGAAAGTTCGCCTTTAAGGATCCAATTTTCCTGCCTAGCGCTCACATTGAAGGGAGTCGCCTCTAGGCGCATGTAGGAATGTGAGGTGGTTTGCTGTCGCTGGTGCTTGAATAAGTCATTTTATTAATGTTTGTTTAATTAAAATCATTACATGTCTGAAATACTGTACAATGCAATTACACATAAAAGAACAACAGTTAGTGCAGCCGACACTTTACTAATATAACAAAAGAAATGCAGGCAATAGTATTTCATAACAAGATAACAAGCATTGGCATAGCCAATAGGTCTCGCCTTTGGGACCTTATAAGTGTTTAGCAACAGTTGATGTTGCACCAAGGATATTGTGCTGCATAACTGAATACTTATAAGGTCCCAAAAGTGAGACCTATTAGCTATGCCAATGCTTGTTTACTATTGGGGACTGTAGAAAGTTGAAGGATGCTGCTGCCCACTTTGAGGTGCATATATGGAAAGAGTCAAAAGGAGTGGCTTTAGTCTTAAATGAAAATCAAGAAAAGTATAACAAGGTCAAAAGGAAATGCTGCAGAACGTTTGAGGCTCACACGTGTTAAGAAAACAGTAACACAACGATTTTATCAGATGAAATGGTTCTATCTAATTATTAGAGGCGTTGACCACTTATTCTCAAAGGCTTTTCCAATCAGATGGCCAGAAAACAATTAAATGACTGGCATTAGTTCATAAACTAATTACCACCACGTCCGCATACGTGTTGGGTTGTCAATCTTATACATAAGGTATGTTGTAGAAGTTAAACAAAACCCTTTCAGGCATAGAGTGACGCATAAATTATGCAAAAAAGAAGGATAGAACTCTGGGTAGTTCTCAGTTTAGGTGGAAAGCAGCTCCTTTATGTGGTTTATTTATACAGACCTTGATATTTTGAGTAAACGAGGATGAGGCATTTCAGACTTCTGCTTATTTGCATGTCAGGAGTGCCTTAGTGCCTTACAGCCCCTGTCAAAAATCAGGAAAATAATTAGCAAGTTATGTTCACTGGTAATTGCAGTGCACTGGCGATTTATTTTGCCCCAGATGTTAGCTCGGACACCTCAATAACCATATTTTGAATCTGGCTAAAGATTTTTGAACAAGGAGCTGATCCGATGTGGAAATGCATCTAAAATTCTGCCATTTATGTTTGCCTCCATTTCGTCATCTGTTTTTTTAATTTATGGGTATATTAGTGCGGTTGAAATCTCAGTAGAGCTGTATGGGGGGTGTTAGGTGCGCTTGTATGTATTTCATGTTAGTCAAACAATAATCTCTCATATATGATGGATGTCTAGAGGAAGGGAAAGCATGAATCCGTGTGGTGCTAGCTACGTGTCATTGGTATGGGTCGGCAAAATTCTGTAGGGTTTCCAGTCCGTCCAATGGATTGAATGCACCAGAATCTCTGTTCATGATTGTGCCATACATGGGCAACCTAATGAAATGAAATACCAGTATTTGTAAAGCGCACAGCTACCTCCAAAGTGGTGTCCCGGCGCTGGGGGCCCTCGGGAAGATTAAGCAAGGTATTGCCCAGAGTCACATGGTGCTGGGCTGACCTGCCGCTGGCACCGAGTATTGAACCGTGAACCGTGAAGTCCGGAGTCAGGCACCCTGGCCGGTGCGCCACACCTCTTCCACTGAACAGTTTGGTTAGTCTGATTGGCCGCAACAGTGCATTTTTCAGTTATCATAATGGTCAAAACACAAGACACTGACGTTATTACATAGAAAACACTTCAACAAGTCTGTCCTGCGTTCATTAAGAGGGGCATATTGTTCATCCCAGAAGTCCTAAAAGTGGTGGAACGCCCCAGTGTTCTGCAGGTTTCCTCTTGAGGAAAAGGTGGGGGTGTTATTATTATTATTATTATTAGTCAGTAGTACTAGCATCTGCTGCCTGGAGGTTTATATCTGCATTGCTGACTTATATTTTCTAATGCTATAATAATAACTATGGTTTTTGTCAGTGGAATGGTAACATATAATTGCACAGACACCCAAACTGTGCTGCATGATCTACACGATTATATTTATTTATTTATACCGTTTTATATAGCTCGAACTTGGTCCCGAGGGATATCAGATTAAACTGTGTTACTTAACTAGACAAAACTTGAAGTAAAATGGTGCAATTTAAAAGCTTATTGGTCGGTGGTAGGTGGGATGAGACTTCCGGCTTCCAGCACAATCATAGGATCTGTTTACCTATTCTGAATTCTGATTGCTTGATCTCTGTGTCAATCCCTGGGCTCTGGCAGCACTTCTGAGGTTCCAGTACACCAACAGGGCTACCACAGTGAATGAATGTCGGTGTTGAGACTGCCTAACAAGCATGGATTATGTGTTTACAGACGCGGTAATATGAGAGGCAAAGTATAAGAGGCACTTCTCAAGAGCACTCTAACACATAATGAGTGTCTGACTAGAAAGTGCTGAGCTGTCACTCTTTGGCTTTGCGGCGGCGTTGATGTCTGTCCCTCTCCGCTGAAGCGCCTTGATCATGTCCCACTCTCATGTGTTGAATAATTATTGAGAAAAGCACCCTTTCTGGCTCGTTTTCCTTGCTAATTTACACATTGAGGCTTGTTTTTTTTGGGTGTGTGCCGCCTTATTTGCTATTCCCTTTTGTGGCAGCGCTGCTTACTTTGCCTCAGGCCCATGAACTAATTTGAGCTTCCATAATTACTGCATGTTTTACATCTGTCTGCATATTATTTGTCCTTTCTCCACGCACCTAGTCAGCATCTTTACGTGTAGGCACCCCGGCTTGCGCTGAAGTTTCGCTTTCAGACATTCAGATGAACAAGTATAATTAAAGTGTTGAGTTGTTTTCAGCCGTCCCGCTGACCTTTGGAGTTCATGAAGGACAAATGAATGCAGTCTGTTCAGACAGTTCGTGTTAAGACATTGCTGAAGCAACAAGCACACGCGCCTCGCGCTAAAAGTAAAAAAAAAAAAATTGGGCAAAAGTGAAAGCATTTCCCTTGCGGGAGCGAGCAGCGCCAGGAGCGATAATTGCTAGCACATGGCGCCAAAGTTCATTCCCTCAAGGGAATCAATCAACGTGCACGTGTGACCATTGAAAGCAATGCAACGTGTGCATGTTTTTAGGGCGAAAAGTGAAGCGGTTTCAAAAGGTCTTTTTCCTATGCAGCGCATGTGCGCCGCGTAGGCGAGGCCTAAAAAGGAACATGACGCTCTCTAAATCAAGTTAAAACAAGGTAAAAGTTAGTTAAAATTGGCTTAGTTGGACTAAGGTACAGGACCCTCTGCCTTCAGAGGACAAAAGAATTGCTGGTATAAATATTGGGGCCCAGACCTCAAGACTTTAGAACGGCTGGAATCAAGGAACCTGCCAAGAAGAAGAGCTGGAAGAGCTGCCAGGAGGAGTACTGTCCCTTTGCTGTGTTGTTGGGTTGGCCTGCAGCTGCTGCTTCTGCCTTGGGCAGTGAAAGGACTGGACTGAACTTTCTCTACTTGTGCTGAGTATCTCCAAGGGCCTGAAACCAAGCTGGCCTCCTGTTAAGAAGTCAAAGGGACTGCAAAGACTTCACCAACCTCTGGGTACCGCTACTGGAACCGCTGTTTCAGTTGCCACAGAGAAGAGGGAATCGCGACCAACTCTGTCACCGACTCCGTCGCTGGCCTTGTGTCCTGAAGGCACGGCAGGCCACACCGTCTTGCCCTGCACCGTACGCCTTGGTCTCACCGACGCCGTCTGCACGATCATCACCGAGCCCCTGCCTGCGCTGCATCGACAGGCACTGCTGCCCACAACGCCTCATTTCACTTCGCTGGCGTGGTTTCACCGACACGGTCACCGCTGGCTCAACACCCGTGACCGCCTCGTCACGCACAGCTGTCTGGCTCCGCCAGCGCCAATTTCCGCCAACTGGCTCTGTCGCTTGCATCACAACCTGTCAGCACCGCATCGAGCACCACCTCGCCCTGCACTGCACACCTTAGTCTCACTGATGCCGTCTGCACTATCGTCACCGAGCCGCTGCCTGCACCGCATCGAGAAGACACCGTGGCCTGTACCGCTTCCACTTTGCACCGTAACCGCGACGGACGCCACAACCCGCTCTGTCACCTGCACTGCAACCTATCAGCACCGTATGGAGCACCATCTCGCCCTGCACCTCAAACCTCGGTCTCACCGGCGCCGTCTGGATGATCGTCACCGAGCCACTACTGGCACCGCATCGAGAGGACACCGCACCATGCACCGCTTCCACATTGCATCGCAACCACGACAGATGCCAAGACCGACTCAAATTAAGTATTTTTAAAGTACTGTATTGTGGATTTCTATCGTATTTGGTCTTGTCTTGAGTATACAAAAATATTGGATATTTTTCTAAGCTAGTGTGGTGTCCTTTTGTAGTGCTTACACGGCATTACTGTTGGTTATGTGCAAATGCTTTTCACACTGCCTCTAAAATAAGCCTGACTGCTCATGCCAAGCTACCAAGGGGGTGAGCAGAGGTTATTTTAGGAGTGTAACTCCCTTATCCTGACTAGAGTGGTGGTTTCTACCTGGCTTTGGTGCAAACCTTAGCCAACCAGAAATCCCATTTCTAACAGTGGTGTTCAGGGATGCAGAGGCGCTGTGCAAACAGTGAGTGGAGTTAAATGATGCAGAAGCGCTGTGCATACAGTGAGTTAGGTTCCGTGATAGAGAAGCGATGTGCAGACAGTAAGTGTGGTTCAAGAAGCGGTGTGCCGACAGTGAGCAGGATTCAGTGATGGACACGCGCTGTGCAGACAGGGAGTGGGGTCAGCGATGCAGAAGCGCTGTGCAAACAGTGAGTGAGGTTCAGTGATGGACAAGCGCTGTGCAGACAGTGATTGGGGTTCAGCGATGCAGAAGGGCTGTGCAGACAATGGGTTTGAGTGGCAGGGAAGCGCAGTGCAGTAAGTGGGTGGTGCCAATCAGGTTGAAATTATGTTTGACCAATGGACAACACTGTGCAGACAGTGAGGTGGACTGAGCTCAGTGTGGGGCACAGGATGAGAGAGTCCCACAAACACTTTACGAACAGGGCAGTCACTGGTGGATTTGGAGCTTAAAGCTGCGTTTTAAAATATGTTCAAACCAGCTCACAAATCTACTGAGCCGACCCTCTTCAGAAAGAATTAAGTAAACACATTCTAAATGTGTCTACAAGAAAAGTGTGTGAATTTCCTCAGGGTTTTTGCCCGGCTGGGAAGATAAAGACTTCGCTCCCCAGCCACCCCTAAAGGCAGCTCTCTAGTCCTTACCCTACTGGGGTATACCCTGTGTCCCATATGGACAGTCCAACCTTGGAGACAAAACGGGAGGCACTGCTGTCCCACATTACACAGAATTACCTCCCCCTCTAGGACCTGGATAAATCGGGTAATAGTACCACCTGTTACTTATGGTGCTTAGAATCAACAGAAGTGCAGTTTGCGGTGCTATATCAAGAACAAATTATCATCACGAGACTCTACATTTTCAGAGATCGTTCATGTGCAACGTCTTACCACGCACAGCGCCATCCAATCGGAATATATGACTATTGGAATTTATCACGAGGAGTTGTCGTGGTATGCTCCAAATACTTAACGAGAAAGAGAAGTGGCTGATTGCCTGATGGTGAGGCTTGAATAGCTCTAACTAGTTCAGGAAACAAAACTGATTCCAGGGCGTGCCACCATTGAGTCCAATGATGGGACAGCACTAACAACATGAATGAATGAATGAAATTATTTGTAGAGCGCACGATGGCCAAACGGCTTCCTGGCGCTGAGAGGTCTGGGGGGCAGAACAAACAAGGCCAGGGAGAATTAACAGAGGTGGGCCAAGGCGAACAGGAATGTTTTGAGCGCTTTACGGAAGTGTGAAAAGATAGGAATAGAACGCATAGAGAGAGGGAGGGAATTCCAAAACCGGGGTGCAAGAACAGAAAATCTAGACTCACCAGTGCGAGTTTTGCGAAAGCGGGGGACCGTGAGAAGGGCAGAAGAAGATGAGCGGAGAGTGCGGACAGGGGTGTGGGAGGAGATAAGAGAGTTGATGAACGCCGGTGCAGAGCGATCAAGGGCCCGGTAAACAAGGCAACCAAGTTTGAACAAGGATCTCTGCAGAATGGGTAACCAGTGAAGGGATTTGAGGACAGGAGTGATATGATGAGTTTTGGGCAAGTGGAAGATGAGACGGGCCGCCTGATTTTGGATTGCTTGGAGGCGGCGGGTTTCGTAGGCAGGAATGCCCACGAACAAGCTGTTTCCATAATCAAGGCGGGAAGTGATGAGGGCAGAAATGATAATTTTAAGAGATTCAAGGGAAAAGAAACTAGAAATTTTTCGGATCAACCGAAGGGAAAGAAAACAGGAAGATACTACAGCACTGACCTGGCCATGCATAGACAGGTCCTGGCTGACCTTGATGCCCAATGTTTTAACGGAGGCAACCGGGGTGGGAGGGGGACCAAGGGAGGGGGGCCAGAAAGCAGAGGACCAAGGGCTGGATGAGCCGCCAGTCAGAACAAGCTCAGTCTTGTCTGAGTTGAGCTTGAGGTGATTGGCGCCCATCCACCCAGAAATAAAAGCCATGGTGGAACGAAAAAAGGATAAGGAGTGAGAAGAAGAAGAAAGGTCAAAGACAAGCTGGAGGTCGTCTGCGTAATTAAACACCGAGACCCCCAGCTGAAGAAGAGAAGAGATAAGTGGATGGATATAAAGATTGAAGAGAAGAGGAGAAAGGGAAGAGCCTTGGGGAACCCCGCAGGGCACCAAGAGGGGAGGGGCAGAAAAACCGGGGAGGTGAACAGCTTGTGAACGTCCTGTTAGATAGGACGTGATCCAGGAAAGGGCAACACCTCTAATGCCCGCTGCGCTGACACGGTCCAAAAGAATGTTATGGTCGACCGTGTCAAACGCAGCGGACAGGTCGAGGAGAACCAAAGCTTGGGGAGAATTAGTGTCGGCCTTGGCTTTCAGCTCGTCAAGAACGGCGAGCACCACAGATTCGGTCGAATGACCCGAGCGAAAACCCGCTTGGTGAGAAGCGAGAAGTTGGTTCTGCTCAACATAAGTGGAGAGACAAGAAGTGACGTAAGATTCCAGAATTTTAGCAAGATAGGGAAGAAGCTCATTTCACAGCTGAATGTGAGTGACTGTTCTGAAATACATGGAACAACCAGAATTAAATTAAACAGCCCACATGAATGGCAGTAAAGGTTTCTCTGATAGTTTCTCGATCCGTACCTGTGGTAACTACTGAAAGCTGCCTAGTTTTAGGTTTGTACTTATTTGGTTGCCAAGGTTGATTGCAAGGAGAAGGGTTACACCTGGAGTCAGATTGAAAGAAAAGCCCAGGACAGAGATGACTGGAGAGTCCTGGTTGATGACCCATATCCCAGGAAGAGTAGAAGGCATAAGTAAGTCATTTGGTTTGCATAGTACACATTTCATAACATTAGCGCTTCTCGGTGCTTTGGCAGTGGAGTGTAAGAAACGGTATGTAATTTTACAGTCCTGTGCGTTCTTGGTTACATTGACCAATGCCCAGAGTTTTAACTAGGCTGGTCCTTTCAGGCACTTAGTACCTGCAATTCTTTCCTTTGAAAGGAAAAGTGACTGCACTTTTTAACACAGATACAACACTTTTAATGGGAGAGTACGGACACATCGCATTATCAAATGGGTACTCTGTGGTATGGAGTACCTGCCCTTGACCGTCTGAAGATTAAGAAGGAGCCATTCGTACTGAGGGCCCCCCAACTCCGCACCACTCCCTGCCTACCGCTCCGGGAAAAACATGCGCTTATGTCTGCGACCCACCCTCTGGAATATCTTCCACCGGCAGGCGTGTGCTATGCAGATACTAATACCATATTACAAAGTGTTTTATACCCTGTTGCATTATTTTCTCTTGATGTCTTGTGGAAAGTGGTCCCTGCATGTGGTACAGTCGTGTTCCTCTGCCCTGATGCCCGGCTAAGAGTATCTGGTAACCTGATTTTGATTTTAGCCCAGCCTCGTGCAAATCTAGTGTGTGCGTGAAGGTCTAGACCTGTCCCCTGACATTAGTGAGCTCCTTCGGCAGGAGGGACACACCAAGCGTGCCCCTGTTTGTCTGATTGTGAACTGCATCCTCGAGATGGGTTTAGCGTGTGGAGCGGTGGTGGCAGCGTACACTTTGAGTCACCATATGTGACCAGAGCTTTTATTTTAAACTGTGTCACAGGAGATGAGGACTATGTAAAGTTCCATTTCTAGGCACTTACTCTGATCCCACTGCTAACATACTGAGTGAATGTGGTGTGTGTGTCTGTACGTGGAGTAGTGTGGCTCACTGGTTAGAGATGGCAGGCCCGAGAGCAGAAGTCGGCCCGGGACCAGGGTTCAATTCCCGACGCGGCAGGGTCGTGGACCTTGGTCAGCGGACTCGATAATTCTCGCTTCAGTGCTTACTCTAATCAGGGGTTCCACTCGGCAACTCTGGGCATTAGCTTGCCTAATCTCCACAACGGCCCCACCAATTCCGGGGATGCCTGGCTCCACCTTGGGGACTCCCAGCAAGGGACCATCCCACAGGGAAAGCCAGGACGGGTTCCCCAGAGTTATACAGCGCCAGGAAACCTATGGACGGGTACAAGCTCAAAGAGCGCTTTACAAGCTCAAAAACATTTACAACATTTACGTGTCCTGTGTGCTACACTTGTGTGGTGCATACATACATTGTGTGTATCAGTGAACCAGAATATTGGAGGCCCTTGGGTTTCACTTTGGAAGCCACTGGCGTGCTACTGTGCACAAGATGGCAGTGAGGCTGTTATTCCAGACAATGAACTGCATTGTTGAAATTCCTGAAGCTGGAGAGAGGAGACCTAGACACTGAAGTGGAGAAAGAAGAGGCAAGGCTCGTTTAGAAATTCAATGAGGCCCCTTTTGCTAAGAGGGGTGGCTGATAAGTATCTTCCTGAGACCTGCCATTTGGGAGATGTATTGATGGAAACTCCCATTTGGTAGATGTCTTTATGGGAACTCGGATTTGATCGATGTCTTCATGGGAGGTCCCATTTGGTATATGTCTTGATGGGAGGTCCCATTTGTTATATTTCTTCATGGGAACTCTCATTTGGTATATGTCTTCATGGGAACTCCCATTTGGTATATGACTTCATGGGAACTCCCATTTGGTAAATGTCTTCATAAGGAACTCCCATTTGGTAAATGTCTTCATAAGGAACTCCCATTTGGTAAATGTCTTCTTAGGAACTCCCATTTGGTAAATGTCTTCATAGGAGCTCACATTTGGTAAATGTCTTCATGAGGAACTCCCATTTGGTAAATGTCTTCTTAGGAACTCCCATTTGGTAAATGTCTTCATAGGAACTCCCATTTGGTAAATGTCTTCATAGGAACTCCCATTTGGTAAATGTCTTCATAGGAACTCCCATTTGATAGATGTCTTCATTGGAACTCCCATTTGGTAGATGTCTTCATGGGAGATCCTATTTTGTAGCTGTCTTCATGGGAACTCCTATTTGGTAGATGTCTTGATGGGAGGTCCCATTTGGTAGATGTCTTCATGGGAACTCCCATTTGGTAGATGTCTTCATTGGAACTCCCATTTGGTAGATGTCTTCATGGGAGATCCTATTTTGTAGCTGTCTTCATGGGAACTCCTAATTGGTAGATGTCTTGATGGGAGGTCCCATTTGGTAGATGTCTTCATGGGAACTCCCATTTGGTATATGTCTTCATGGGAACTCCCATTTGGTATATGTCTTCATGCGAACTCCCATTTGGTATACGTCTTCATGCGAACTCCCATTTGGTAGATGTCTTCATAGGAACTCCCATTTGGTAGATGTCTTCATGGGGGATCCTATTTTGTAGCTATCTGCATGGGAACTCCCATTAGTAGATGGTGGGGGTGTAGGGCGGGACTGCAGACTGTGTGGCAAAAGGTGAGGAAACCATTGCACGAGGGCGGCCTTTTGTCCGTCCTTGATTACTCCTTTATTTGGCCTGATAACAGCCAGGTGGAGGAACCTCACACATTTTTATGCCTGTGTTGTAGCTTCTCTAGGTTGAAGACTACTCTGCTGTGCGAAGAATCCCTCCACACAAAGGCAGTGTTTGGAAAGCAATCTGGTAAGGATACCTGAAAGAAAATCTCTCCGAACTGGGTCTGAATGCGTAGCTGGAGAACCCACATCCCTTGTCTGCTTTCACTGTGTAAAAGTGGGAGCCACCCGCTGACCCACTTGTTGGTTCAGCTCCAAATTCTCTTTCGCCAAGAAAGGGTAGATTACTAAGAGAACTGCTGTCCACCAGAGCTGTGAGGTGGACATCGCCTGGAGTCTTAGTTAGAAGGAAGAGGTCATTCCCCTGTCCTGAAGTGCCTGGAAGTGAGCCCGTCTGCTGAGAGAAGGAAGGCGCCCGACAACCTTGCAGTAGGTGCTGATTGTCCACAGAGAGCCCAAAGCAGCTTGGCCCAGGGCATGAGGGTTCACCTGCACAGGAGGACTAAGGAGAATCATTTCTGTGCTCCAGAGAACATGAGCACAGTCTCCACAGAAAAGTGGTTCCCGTCAGGAATAGCAGATCAACACTGGGAAAAGTGGCTTCCATCCAAGCGGACTGGGTTGCTGTAACAACAAACTGTGCCCAAGCAGCCTGTGCTCCTGCAACGACAAAGGGCCTCGTTTATGAGGTTTTGGAGCAGGGTAGCATCGCAAGGAATCTTGTTGCGCTGTCCTGCGTCAAAAGAAAAGGGCTGGAATGTTCAGTATCTATGAGATAGGTGGATTCTAGTCCTTTTCCCTTGTGCTGGCGCACAGTGGGCTGCCTGTGCCATGTGCCTACACAGGCCCCCTTGCATTATGGTGTAAGTGGGCCTGCATTGTAAGGGTGATTGCTTTTATGCAGGAAGGAATACCTTCCTGCACAAAAAACAATCATGAGAGGTGTTTTCCTCTTTCTTACAGCACACATAGAAAGAGGAAAAAATGAGGAGAAATACGAATATTTCTCCTCGTTGCGCATTCCTAACACCACCACTGGGGTAGCACGCGAATCTGACACATTCCCGGGTTTACAATTCCTTATAAATCTGGGAATGCTTCAGAATCCATGGGTGTTGCGTGAGAACACCCACAGCAACACCCACGGACAGCCCCTTTCATGCAGCGTTCTGCCTGAAAGGGGCACATATTTACATGGACATGAAAAGCCGCGTAAAGTGGCTTTGCATGGGCTTATAAATATGCCGCAGCACATTGTAGCACCGGAGCGTCAAACAAGTGACGTCCTGGCACCAGAATAGTGCAACGTGGGACTCGTAAATGAGGCCCAAAGTGTTCCCAAGCGAAATGTGCTGCTATATCAACATATTGTGCCACCCAAAGAAGAATGCATGTAGGTGGCCCAGTGGCCCTTGACCTTTTGGGCCCAAGGACCACAAGCGGACTTGTCACCAGTCAGAGACCTGTGAGAGTGTCGGAGCTCTACAGGCCTGCATAGTCTCCGGGTGGCTTACTCCACTGCTGCCTGCTGTGGTCGCAGGAACTCAGGCACAGCCCCTGCAGGGCGTTCTACCGAGGCGGTGACGTCAGGCGGGGGAGGGTCAGAGTGGGGGGGGTTGTAAAATGCGGGATATGGACCATTACAGGTAAGTACTGAAAAAAAAAATTGTTGCCCGCGCTGCATCACATTTGGCGATGCAGCAAAGGTAACAAAATCCTTTTTTTTCTTTTTTTTCCGGTACTTATCTGTAATGGTCCATATCCCGCATTTTACAACCCCCCACCCTGACCCTCCCCTGTCTGACGTCACCGCCCCGGTATAACGCCCTGCACGGGCCGTGCCTGCAGGAACTACATCAGCTGGTGCGTCTTTTGCCATAAGAGGGAGCGAGGCAGGTGCCGGCTGCAGTACCCCCGCTAGCCACGCAAGAGGAAAAGACAGACTCGGTAGTGGTGAAAAATTAACACACAGGGAATCCTAAATGAACCGAGGGCAGGAACTAGTAAAAAGGACTTATCTGCCCCATGTTAGCGAAGCATACATATCTGTCGCCTGTGTTTTGCATGGCCGAGTTTTGTGTGTGGATTAAAGTGCTTTTTTTTTTTATCAGAGTAAAGCACCGAGTTGGACAATCTGTTATTGCACTGCGGAGTGACTGTTGACTTTTGAGATGGAAGCACCCCCACACCGCCTCCCTGTGACTCCTCACCATCGCTACTACTGAGAGTCAAGTGCTGAAGGGGTTGTACTTGTACCAGTCTGCACAGCCATAGAAGGATAGGCCGTGGATTATCAAAGGCAAACGACCACAACCCCCACGGCTGAGGCCCTGGAGCCCGCACTAGTACCGTGGCCCACCCTGGATGGGGTCTGGCAATGTAACTCTTGTATAATTGGACAACAGGTACAGTTAGAAGGACGTTTATCCCATCGTTGCGCAATGGTCATTCATTGTGGTGGGGTTTTCTCTTCACACGTAAGGCACCAGCTTCCACAAACCAGGGAATGCAAACCACAGAGCAGTATTGGAAAGATGGTCGAAGAAAATAATACAAGGTAGGGGAGCTGCCACATAGCAGGTAGGCTCACAGAAAGGAAACACCAGTCAGTTAGTTATGGGTTCCACTGGTCCAGGTAAGTTTTTAAGTGTGCAGCAGAACAAAATTAGGAAGAAAGATGGAACTCGGGGGCATATTACCAAGGCGGGCTATATGAGATTATCGCCGCTTTAGCGGCCGTTTTCGGCCGCTAAGCGGCGATAATTTTATCGCCCTATAGCAAGCTGTCACTAACAGCAGTTAGCGACAGCTTGTTATTGATAGCGAGCGGTTTGGGGCCCGCTTTGCATGTCAGCGATATTTATCACTAATGACAAGTAAAGTGGGCGTACTCAAACTGTTAGTGACTGAAAGCAGTCGCTAACACAGCTATCGCCTATTTTCAACACAGGCGTAGCGATGGAAATATTCATGCTAAGCGCGAATATCTCCAAAACCTAACGCCTGCCCAGACCAGTTCTTAGCCTGTGTATCCAATGGGAAGTGGATATTCAGGCCAAGACCCTATTAGCGATAATGCCTGAATATCGCTGGATTTTCAGCGATATTCACGCATTTTGCCGCTATCGCCGGAAATGTTATCGCTTTAGAGATAAACGTAGCTAATAGCACGTTATTTCTGCGATAAAATCCGGCGATGCGCGGCGATAAAAAAAATGTTACTAAGCTTGTTTAGTGATAAATATCGCTAGTTGTTGATAATATGCTTCCAAGGGTCCTCTGTGCCCGCGGACCAGCGACATTGTCCGCCTTGAGACGAGGCTCTCCAAGGCAGCTGCCAGCAGGGACATTCCTACCTATAGTGCAGCAGGTGCAGTGACACCGGGATCTGGGAATGTAAGGTGATCATTCCTGTGGTTAATTTGTAAAAGAAGTAGTGCCAGTGCCATACATGCCAACATTTGAGAAGAGGAAAGGGAGAGATTTTGTTTAAATAATTGGGAGATTGTATTTCTTCCTTTGACTTCTATGGAGGCCTCTATTGTCTATTGTCATGTAAGAGACTAAATGTAAATATAGTTTTTTTTTCCTTACCTGTCAGGAGCGTGGGGAAAGCGCTCCGGCGGGCAGAGAGAGCGTGACAAAAATGTTGTGCCCTGGCCTGCCGGGGCAGGTCACTGGCATATATACTCCAGGTCACACAAAGACCGGTCCTCGTCTGCAGACGCCCGCTGAGGAATCGTGTTTTGGATACAGGAATCGGGAGCCGGGAGACAAGCCTTAAAACTGGGAGTCTCCCGCCTGAATCGGGAGGGTGGCATGTATGCAGTGCTCAAGAGCCCTATTAATTGTCATATACCAGGGCTGCGTAGTCCTGGCCCCACCTCAGCCTCTTTAACCGCCTCGGAATTACCGCCGCAGCGCTGGGGTGGGGGGGCGTGCGGCGCCGCCATGCTCGTGACGGAGGGTAGGGGGGGCGTGCGGTGCCGCCATGCTCGTGACGGAACCACTGCATTACGAGCCAAGGGCGCGTTGTGCTTGTGACGGAGTGGTTCCGTCACGGCCCCGCGCGCTCAATAGAACGCTCAGCGCAGGCGCTGGATTGATGCCGCGCAGGCGCGGCGGCCGGGCCGTGACAGAACCACTCCATCATTAGCACAGCGCGTCCGTGGCTGGTGACGGAGTGGTTCCGTCACCAGCACGCAAAGGGTTAATCCACTCCCAGAGACTCTCTGCCTTTTCTATCTCTCTCTTGGTTATCCCTGATTTCTCCTGTAACTGTTTTTCTGTCTTTTTTTCCTCCAGATTTCTGCTTTGTTTTTTTTTTCTCTCTCTTGCTTTTGGAAAATGCCTAATCATAAGTGCTGGTCCCTATAAGTAAGTGCCTGTGGCTCCCAATTCGCAACCACCGGCTCAAATTAAGCCCTGGAGAGACTGTGGGGCTTATTTACAACCCCTTGCGCCGCCTGCACATCACTTTTTCCCCACATTAAAAGTGACCCACCGGCAGCGAAAGGGTCTTGTAAATCAGCCCTCGTGTATTTTTTTCATACCTGGGGTGGGAGGCGAGCTTCCTTGCCTGCCTCAGGGGCGGGCCCCAGCCGCGCTCACTCCGCAGAG
The DNA here is from genome assembly GCF_964261635.1 of Lissotriton helveticus. Classification (NCBI taxonomy): domain Eukaryota; kingdom Metazoa; phylum Chordata; class Amphibia; order Caudata; family Salamandridae; genus Lissotriton; species Lissotriton helveticus. The sequence continues at coordinate 474,670,816 of NC_136060.1, read as the reverse complement.
GCGGCAGAGTGACAGGTCAGTGACAGCCCCTCATTTCACAGTAGAAGAGGTTTTATGGCGCAGAAAGCTCGTAAGTGCCCCGCGGAGAGGCCCGCTCCCTCCCGGCTGGGGTCAGCGCCTCGAATCGAGCAGACGCTCTCCGCGATGAAGTCTTTCAAAATAAAAAAAAAAACATTACATGTTTACAGATGTGTCTGAGCTCTGAGGCAGAAACAGGTGCAGGAAAATGTGACGCTTTTTAAAATACCTTTGTCTCAAATACTAGAAAGCAAAACGAAAATGCAGAAAAACAGAGAGAGGACGTGTAAAGTCGGGGCTTGTGTTACTACAAGGAGTAGTATAGGTTTGGTTTCTGGTGAATTGCAGAAACTGTGCGCATGGCGTGTTCAGAAGTCGGGACCATATGTAGGTAATTTGTGTTTTGCTATTCTCAAATTGCGATTTTTAAAAACGAAATGTGGGTAGGATTAGCAATTTTTTTTGCAAATCCCAATTATTCCATATTTGCAAATCGCAAATTGAGATTCGCAAATAAGGAATACCTTCTCATTCATTCCTATGGGCTACAAGGCCCATAGGAATGAATGGGAAGACATTCTCAATTTGCGATTCTCAATTAGAGAATCGCAAATTGAGAATGCAATTTTTTGGGTTGCAAGGGTGTCAATAGGACACCCTGTTGCACCCCTGAAATTAACATGTGTGCACATGTGGCCCACAAACATGCCCTTAGGGCATGTATGTGGGCCACATGGCACTTTGAAAAATGCCAAAAAGTGAATTTTTCAAAGAAATCACAATTTACCACCAACCTGAAGTTGGTGGTATTTTGCGATTCCTTAAGTCACAATTCGCACAACTTGGGTGCTTCCTACATTGCATTTAAGGAATCGCAATTTGCAATTCCTTAAATGCAATTGCAAAATAAGGAATCACAAATGTTGCAATTCCTTATTTTGCGTGTGGCTTTTTGTGTGCTACATAAAACACTGCCCAAATTGCAATCACAAACGCTGAAATTCTGCCAATTTCAGCATTTGCGATCGCAATTGGGCTACCTACATATGGCCCTCAGTCTCTTGACAGGACAGCCACACACTGTCCCTATAATATCACTCGTTTCTATTTTAGATTCCTTCCAAGAAACTCAAAGTGCCCGGGGCTACTGTGACAGTTATGTGATTTGGAGACAACAAAAAAACATTATTGCCTTTAGCCAGTTTTATTATTTTTTTATGTTGGCGAGGGCCTGGCAGCTCCCACGACAATAAACTTTTATGAAAGCCTATAACAAACCAAGCATTGTCAAAGCCAAAAGGCAGGCAGCCAACGCCAGTTTTATTGGCTTTGCCATTGCTTATTAAGAGTTGCGGACAGGAGGCATTTTAGGAAAAAAGGCGGTGACGTGCCAACACCCACCCTTTTAGGCTCTCTTTGTTCATTTCCTGTGACATTTGTGGGCATCACATGAGGGTCACTGGGCCAGTTTCACTAGATGCCTCGTGGTCCTGAGGCTGTCAGCTTTTAGATGATCGCTCCCCATCTGCGCAGAGACATATATGTTAGTGCGCCAGCCCACTGCTGCAGGATTCAGGCAGTGCTTAAATTGTGAAACCAATAAGTGCCACGGAACTCATCAGGAGGCCACTGCAGCTTGCACCACACATTTCCTCACCATTCTGCCAATGATAGTAACAAGACAGCCACTAAACATCACACCCCTACAAGTGTGACAAATTCACACTATAATAGGCCCCCAAAGCTACAAGAATGGCTTGGGTGGGAGGTAATAGACATTTTTTATGTATATTGAATTAATAATTGACAGTTGTAATGGTCATCTCTAAATTAGCCACACAGCGCCACCATGTGGCAGACTAACACAAGCACCGGTGTTGACAATCAAGTGCCGGTGCCGAGCGCTGGAAACCACCGGCTCAAATTAGGCACTGCATCCAGGAAAAATGGATGGGCAGACATTCCATGATATGTGAACGCGTAACTTTTGCGCTTCTTTTTCATTTGTTTCTTATAGACTTTTAAACTGCTTACATTTAGTTTTAAATATTCCAGTGTCTAAGTGATGTCGCTTCTTTTAACTTCTGAGTTCCAAAGATCATGTGATGTCACTTACTGTGACGTCACCGTAAAATATATAGCGACGGAGCAGTAACATCTGTGGCGGCCACCCGCAGTGGGGAGGGGCACAGGGAACTATATGTCCCCTCTCAAGGGGTGTCAGTGGGTGCTCACCAGGAGTGCACTACTAAGATCTCCCTACAGCAGTTCTTGCTTGTGTGGCTTCTCCAATAAGGTACCAGGACACTCCATAATCTACAGCAGGCCACGTTCCCATGTAAATGAGGGAATTACTACATTTCGAGTAGTAGTTAATTTGTAAAAAAAAATAAGTGCTGGGCTCTCGTCAGGAGGCAGCTTGTACACGTCCGATTCTCCTGTCAGCACCGCCTAAAACAGAACCAACTACTAACCATGAAAGTGGGGAGAGGATGTGATGTAATGGCCAGAGCTGCCGACTTCGGAGCTGGGGAACCAGGTTCGAATCTTGGTGTCGGATCAACATCCTGTGATTCTGGGCAAATCACTTAATCTCCCGATGCATACCATAAATGTATGTGAATGTGTCCTTAACTGGTGCTCGTGAAAAGAACTGGTGTTGATGATTAAGTGCCGGTGCTGAGCACCCGTAACCACCGGCTTAAATTAAGCACTGAGTTCAAGCCTGGGCACCAATCCTGTACTCAGACTACGGGTCCTGGAGAAGTAACAGCACAAACATAGGAGGCCAATTCTGTAATGTCAAATTGCTGTAGAAGTGCACAAAGAGACGCAAACGCTTCCTGGACTAGTTTGATAGCCCAGCTCCGGCTCTCGCATCAGACCAGTGCTGGAACGTAGGGGGATCCCACAGCTATTTGATCTGGGATCGGGGATCTGCTGTATTTGTTCTGGTGTAATTTTCTGCCATAGGGCACAATTCAACAGTGCCCACACGTTGTCTGGTTCTGTTCCTTAAGAGCAGCAACCTGCAGGTGGCAAGGGGTCTTTCTTCTTCTCCCTTCCAGTCTGGCCCAAAACAAAAATCTGATTGCAAGGGCCTTCAGCCCTTCTTTTGTTGAAATACCATCATGGCGGTGACCCATATTGAGCCTAACACCTAGACACTAACACAATGGAAGTAAACAAAGACACAGAGCTTGTCACTCACAAATGCTTTAACCCCTTAAGTGCTGCTGTCGGCTGTTGGACGTCACGAGCACTGCCTTCGTAGTGCTGCGCACGTCCAATGACCGACACGGCCCCGCCCGTTTTTGAGGAAGTGCCGCACTGCCAGGAAATCGCGGCCAATGGGTTAAGGAAACTATGACTTGGAGGCAGGTTTTTTCACTTTGCTTGTCTCCCTATATAAAAGATGTATATGCACTGTAAGAATGTCCGATGTATCTGCGAGTAATTACACAAATAATGATGTAAATGACATAATAGTTTTTTTATATTAAATTCTTTTATAGTGCTATTTATCCCTGTATAGGGTCTCAGAGCGCTTTACATCACACACAGACACAATAAATCATACAAGTGTGTAAATCAATGTACAGGAAATGTTGCTTAAGAGAATGAGGGTTATTAGGTGTAGGAATCCCATATCCTCCATACTTCTAGGCTTTATATGTGAAGCATGGACGGCCGGGAGAAGCACACAGTCAAGATATCAAATGTAACACAGTGATTGGAGATGAATGTACTAACATGACTTAATTACTTCATAAAGAAGCCCTCCTATGCAATCTTAATAATAACAGATTAAGAAAAAACAAGAAGAGTCTAAACCCATGCCTTCCGGTTCGCACGCAGCTCCTTGACGCCGGTGAATCGATTAATGTGCTACATTAGAACAATCACAACGAATGAACAGAAAGTGACACAATGATCTTAGTGGCAAACGCAGTAGCCCACTTTCTTACCTTCATAAAAAACAAATCTGTGATCTGCATGTTACACAATGTGCTTTGCAGCAGGCACATTAACCCTCTTCATTACTGTAACTACACAAAACGCAGAATTCTCTCGCTCTGTCTTAACCACCAGAGTTATTTTACATTATTATAATACTCTCAGATTTGCCTGGCACACACAGTTTTCTGCAGCAGGTGTCAGAACCTTCGCACATTTAAAAAAAAAATTAGCCTCTTTATCAGCAATAAAGTAAGACAAAACAGATGCATTGTCATATTTGTCCTTGTTGCCAATTTCTTTATAGCAAAGTTTTAAATAAATGTATAAGTTGCCTTTCCGACTCTACTTTTCCAGCTCCTCCCTTTGTGACTCCAACCCTTCCCTCTGCCACACCTTGACCCACAATGTATGGGTTCCATAGTATTTTGTTTTCAAATTCAGCACTGCGTCAGACAGACTGTATTTACACCCGGTGCTGTTTCAATGCATGGGTACGGTGGGGGCTTCCTGAGCAAAGGGGCCCCAGGCTAATCTATGCACAGACCAGAATCTAGCTGGGGTGGCACCTCCATAATTTAAATTTTTATTCCTGTGAGTGGTTGTGTAGGCAGGGCCCAGTGCACTGCTTTGCCCAAGGCCTATAATGCGGATGTACGTCGTTACAACGCATGCATTTACAACGCATGCCTTTACGACGCAAGTTTTACAACGCAAGTCGTTACAACGACTTGCGTTGGGGGGGGGCGCTGGATAGTGAATAGTTGAATTTATTATTCCAACTCCAGTCCCCGTGGATAGTAGGGAAGGTGTTGGATAGTAAATTAAACTATTCCCTATCCTAGAGCGCCCCCCAGTGCAAGTCATTGTAAAAGTTGCGTTGTAATGGTTGCGTCGTAAAGGTACTTTGTTGTAAAAGTTGCGTTGTAAACGCTGTTCCCCCTATAAGGCTGTTAAGATGGCCCCGTTTGCACCTGATTGGGTCGCAGGGCGATGACGTCACTGTCCATCCCTTGCACATAAAAAGAAATGCAAGAAAACTGGCTCTGATGTCATCAGATGAATTGACTTTTTGGAAAAATCAAACCATAACCATAAAACAAATGTATTATTCTGTCACTGCAAAAGACAGGGGAATTTACAACCAAAATCGAACATTGGCGCTGTGCCGGACCAGCATAACATGTTTTTTAAAATAATTTTTATTGAATAAAGAAAACAGTACCTCAGGTACAGTAACATAAGGAAGAAACGCAACGCACGAGAAGACAAATATAACACAGTCAAATAACCTTATGTAGAGAAGTAAAAGGAACAATCAGGTACGTAAAAAATAATCAAGTATATAGATAGTTTTTTTTATGAGGATAGAGAAAAGAAAGAAAGGACGAATAGATAAAGGGGGGAATGAGGGGAGAATATCATGTTTAATTGTGGAAAACGTTGAGTAGCGCCAAAGCTTCTCAGAAAAAGCATAACAGGAGTAAACATCTTGCTCTGCTGAGCGCCTCTCCCGCGAAGATGAGACGTGTGCCCTTTCAGAGAGAGGCGTATTAATGAGTTGCATTATTCCGGGTTTGTGTCTCATTAGCAGCACGGTGGGGGACGTCTTAATGAATCAGTGCAAATGGCAAATGAATTAATTACTCATGTTACGCTGCGTTAACTACTGGGGGTTGCAGAGCAGAGGCCGGGCGGTCTATCCGCGGGTACCGCCGCCACGTGCAAGCGCGGAGTTATCCAGGCTGAATCTGTAACCACCAACAGTGTTCGAAGGTCCACCTACAACCAACAGCCGAACGCTTATATGTTATATGTATACGTTAGATGTTATAACCACCCAAGAACCACCACCAAGCGCCGTTATGTAATAAAGGTATGCCAAACGTAAGAGCGAAATATCATAAGTGTTACATGTATATCTGTATCTTGTCAAAGAAAATCAATAAAAAATATTTTTTTTTTAAAAAAAGGAAGTTTTGGTGTCCCCAACATTTGGCTTGTGTCCCACACACGCCTGACCCCAGTCCAGTGGTGACAATGATTATTTACTGTCTATTGTATACGGTTAAAAAAAACCTTTACACAATTTGCTATTACTAAAACAATGTGAAATTATAAAACAAAACTGAATTTCAAGATGTAATAAGGAAAACATAACAAATAATAAACACATGGATACAAAAGAATAAAAGGTACCACCAATCAGTGACAACAAAGTTAATTAGAACTGGTGCCATTAACTACGAGCAGGAGCATAAAAATGGTGGCAGTTTTTCCTTTCAGCAAATGACATTAACATTGTATGTCACTTCCTGAGGCTAAAAACAAATATGAATTTGTATACCATCTTCCCTCTTGGCCCTAACACCCTATTGAGATGTGCAGTTCCCACTATCATTGTTTTAAATTCCAACCCCCGTGGAATTTTAGAACTATTCTTTGTGTAAGCATTTTTATTTAGATTTGTATGTACTGTACTCTTCTTTAAATTTTTTCCTTTTATAATTCTAATGAGTACCCATCTTATTTTTTTTAAGCTGTTGTATTTATTGAATGTTTATTATTGTACTTTTATGGTCAGTGATTGGCCGAATAAAGTTTGTGATGATGATGACATTAACATTGTAAAGTGTCAGGATTGTAAAACTTCAAAACTTCAGGGTACCTTAAAAAATACATATTTAAAGATTCAGAGACAAGAAACTGGTTAGAGCACCCCTTTAGCCGAGTGTAAGTGCGTAAAGATTGTAGCACTTTGATCATTAAAAAAAGAGATATTAGTGTAATTGTAAAGCACCAGAATTGTAAAACTGATTAAAAATCGGTTCCTTCAAAAAACATCACCCTGGAGCTTTAACCAGAACATAAAAACTCAAATGACAACTTTCAGCAGTGCAGCCAGAAGGTGGTGCCTTATAAAGTGCAGGTACAGAGCATAACAGGATGAACAGGGGCCCGTTATCCGGGGGGCATGGTAGACGGTACTGCAGAGCCACCCGGCAACCCCCCTGAAGCATTGCACCTTTTATATGCAGATAAGACAAATTTGGTTAACCGGATGTTTCGGGTAGTATTATCATGATTGAGAGCTGCAGTAATGCCCTGCCGGCAGGTTCGTACTCCCAGAATGATCCACTCACGCAGGAGTCTAGATTTGCACTCGACCAAGGGGGCAGAGCAGAGACACAGGACATACTCAAAAGATGCATCACACTGCCCGCAGCCTTACATTTAACCCCCTCTTTGGGGTGGCACCATCAAGGTAGATGCTTCAAAAACAACCACTCCCCCAACCTGAGGGCCATGAATCTTAATTTCAGGTGATTGAAATGGGAGACATCCATTACAATGCGGTCTTTACACTGTGATACGTTTACAACGTGGTCATTACAACGCAAGTCGTTACAACGACTTTCACTGGATGGCGCTATACACTAAGGAATAGTATAATTTACTATTTCAAAACCTTCCCTACTGTTACGTAGGCTGGATTTGGAATAGTAAATCATACTATTCCTAAGTCCAGCGCCTCTAGCGTAAGTCGTTGTAATGACTTCCGTTGTAATGACTGCATTGTAAACGTATCGCGATGTAAATACTGCATTATAATGTCATAAATTCTTGGGATATGTATAGGCGAGGTATGGGGAGAGGGAAGCCGGCTGGTACGAGTTGATGACTGCCCATGCATGCTTGCGCTTGCTAATATAGCTCTATCGGAATGATAGGACCAAAGACTAGCACATTTTTTGATGGCCAGTTCAAATGCAGGTTGACTTAAACTTATGTCCCAGAGGTTGTTCGCATTCAATAGCTGCTCACATTCCTTGAAAAAAAGGTGGTGCGATCGGCCGGGTCCGCTGGAGCTGATGTCGGCCCATAGCAGTGCCTCTAGCGAGCCAGCCCTAGCCTCCGGCAGCTTATGACACAGATTGAGAAAGGCTCCACCGCTCACAGGCCGCGGATTCAAAAGGCCCAATTCCAGCCTTATCTGGGAGGTGGAGGAAGACTCCGGCAGATACAGAGGAACAGGTTTATTAATTCTTACAATGAGCTTGTTCAATCAGCTTGTGTTCTTGCCAAAGGGAATTTTGGTGCCGTATGTCAATATGGGAGGGATCTTTGCTCGCATAACTTCTAGCAGAGACGAAAGGATTGGCCCTAATAGAGATTTCGACAATTTGGATAGAATCACCTAGAGAGCCAGGGCCTTTGTTTAAATTTCCTTCCAATGCCTCATGAAGGAGCCTTTGGCATCGATGTATACCCCCAAGGTACTTATAAAATTGATCAACCACGACCTTATTACTGATATAGAACCAGCCGCCCATCCCTCCCACCCCACGGTACCTTTGTCTTCCAGAGGAGCCAGTGTGAGGCAGGACCAATGGATAATTAATGATCTTTTCTTGCAGGACCACCTGGGGTGCTCCATGCTCACCTCAGATATTCATAAAACATGTAGGAAATAGGATACAAACATTTTCAAAGCCATAAGGTATGGGTTTTATTTTGAATCCTAAAATGTAAGAAAGACTGTTGCAGTGAAAAAAAAAGATTGCTCTCTGTATAATAAGTATGCATGGAATAAATCATTTAATGTGTGATGATTCAGTGTATTTTTGAGTCGTGAAATGGTTCCTCATGCACCGTAATGCAAGCACTCGACAGGCGGTCCAATGATACACCAACAGCCAATAGCATGAGGTGAGAGAAATATACTTTGTGGGTTGAGCCAATGCCCGCTGTTGATACATTTGTATGTATTAGTAAGAATAGGTCTTTCGGGTAGCTGCCCTGTCAACCAAGACCTAAAAAGGACCCTTGTCATTTATTGTAGTATTTGACTTTATTGAAAAGCATTCAATGTGAAGTGAAGGGACGCAGGTGCTTGACAAGTCATCCTAGCAACGCGTTTGGTGATCTGACCGGATCACATGATCAGATGGAAATACAATCCAAGCATACATTGTAGACAAAACCAATAACTTGACAACATGCGCAACCTCAGGACAAGCCTCTATAGTCGGTTTGCTCCAAATAGCTGACATTTGGGCGGAGTCAATTCAGTGTTTAATTTGAGACGGAGGTTTCCGGTGCTCGGCACCCGCACTTAAATGTCAGCACCGGCTCTTATGAGTGTCTGCCACATGGTGGCACTGTCTGCCTAATTAGCAAGGAGCACAAAAAGAATTGTTTATTAATTGAATATTCATTAACAATGGCTAATAATAACTGCCACACAAGCCATCCTTATAGCTTTGGTGGCCTGGAATAGTCTGAATTGTCAAACTTGTGACAGTGTGATGGTTAGTAGTGGAGATAGTACTGTCAATAGCAGTGATGTCAGAGGCAGTGGATGGTGCAAGCTGCAGTGGCCTCCTGACGAGGGCCCGGGCACATTTGTTTCTCACAAATTAGGCACTGAGTCAATTAGAAATGTGGGCTCTGTTTAATTTGAGCTGGTGGTTGCAGGTGAGACAAACCCACAAAAAGTTAAAAGATGGAGGTAGAGAAAGGCAGAAAAACAGTGACAATGGGAAAAAGCAAGGGTGAAAAAGGCAGGGAATGTCCGGGGTTGGGTTAAACAGGCGTAAGGTGGATTTAAGTGTGCACAGCCTTGGTATTTGGCAACCTGACCATCGATAGAACCTGCCTGCGGGCTTCAGGACAAACTTTGGGCCATGCACTGATTTATTTTTCATAAATTAAACCCTCTGGGCGGTACTTGAGTGAGGCTTAGCACCAGGAGGCCGCCCACATCTTCATATGTCATTTTTTTTATTATGCAGGGTGCAATATCCTTCATGTTGCATCTTCATCCACTTTACTGAAAAGAATAGAAATTAAATAAAAACTTGCCCTCTTGCATTTTCTATGGAAGGAAATTAATCCCATTGTTTCAGAAATGGAATACATTTATTCTCCTCCTCTCCTGCTCCCAGGTTTGGACGCCCTCCAGAACCATATTGCTTGATTGCACATTTGTACATGATTTAAGGAAAGTCTAAATCTGTTTTTTAATTCCTCTAGATATGTGAGAACTTCCGTAAATTTTGGGTTTAATGAACTGTATGTCTGAGGGTGCCACCCTCTTTTATCCTTCCTTTTTAACATGTATTGAATTTTAACTATTTATGATGTAGTAGAATTTTGTCTGTGCGTACTTTTTGTATTCTGATTGAGTTTTGCTTTGTATTGTTTAAAAGACCATGGTATAAATAAACAAGTTTCTCTCTCTCTCTCTCACTGTTCGCGTGACAGAATCCAAGAAAGCCTCACCAGCCCCATCTCGCTCAGCAACAGATAGTAAGGACATGATCCATGTGACATAAAGGATTCCATACATTCGATTCACGATACCAGGGGGGGCATGTGTTTTACTTTATATCTGGAAATATTTAAGGCAATGACTAAAAGCCTTGAAGAAGCATTGGATAGAGTGAAACACATGCCAGCAGGACACGTAAAACCCACTCAGACTGGGAAAAATAAATTGCATTATTTATAAATTTGGACCTGTAGTTCCCTATAGCTCAATTGAATTGTTGTTTAGGAAATTGCTTCACGAATGCCAGACCTATAGCATCTGAAGATAGCCATGCTGCCTGAGCCAAGTTACCAGGGGTGAGCCAATTCAAGAAGATAGGATTGAGGTCCAAATAATGAATATATCCTTGATAATGTTCTGTTCAATACATCATCAATTAAATTGTTTATTTAATCCAATTCAATTCTTGAGTGATGTGAAAAGAATGGATTTCAACGTCAATTTGATCACATACAGAGAATTATATGGGTGCAACAGAAAAATGTCAAAACGTGTTATCGGTAGTTAATTTGTGGCCTCTGCAGGGCTGAAGCTTTTTTTACTTTTTAGAATAACAGGGTCTACAAATGCTAAATAGAACTCGGAATTTATCACTCGGAAACACATTTTAGTTCCTTGAAACCCTATTGAGTAACAGTTTCAAAATCTACAACCTAAACCCCAAAGAAGCGCCAAATTAAGCATTAATGTTGCGAACAAACGCCAGACTTGTTGGCTTTGCCAATGCTTGTTTACTTATCCTGAGAGAGTGTTCCCATTAGAGTGATACGTTACAGTTTGCAGCGACAGCAGTGTTAATGAGATTCACCTGACGGAGACGGGAAACACGGGCATCCACTACCACGATAGTGTTTACAGAGTACTTCTACAGACCAGGCTGACTCAGACTTGCCATGAATTTGGAATCATTTATTTATTTATTTATTTATTTATTTATTATTAGTCTTGTAGAGCGCGAACAGCTACCCGTGAGGGTTTCCCGGCGCTAATTGACATTATAGCATAATAATCCAGAGGGAACTAAAGCGCAACAGACCAGGTCTTAAAGGTTAACAGCTTTCCGAAGGGAAATTATTGGGCAAAAAGCCAGGTCTTAACGGCTTTGCGGAAGCGAAGATGGCAGTGCTCCACTCGAAGGTCTAAAAGAAGAGAATTCCAGAGTCTGGGTCCTAGTACAGAAAAGGAACGACCGCCCATTCTAGTGAGCCTAAACTTAGGCACACAGAAAAAATGTTGGGAGGAGGAGCGAAGAGGGCGTGCAGGAACATAGGGTTTGACGAGAGACTGGAGATAGGTGGGGGCAGCTTCAATCTTTATCTTATGCATAAAGCATAGTGTCTTGAACTTCACTCGTTTATCAAGGTTGAGCCAATGGAGTTGTTTTATGCGTTCGGAAATTGGGTCATATTTCCGACATCCACACAGAAGCCGAGCAGCGGCATTCTGGACTAATTGGAGACGGCGCATAACCTCCCTAGTCGCCCCCAGATAGAGCACATTACTGTAGTCCAATCTGGAGGTCACCAGAGCCGTTACAACGGATCTCTGGGTGTCAGAAGGCAGGATCCAAAAGATTTTTCGCAGCCACCTAAGAATAGTAAAACAGGTGGCTGCAACCTTATTTGCCTGATCCTTCATCGATAGCTCCCTATCGATAATGACCCCGAGATTTCTCGCTCGTTCCGATGGAATGGGTAAATCTCCCATAGTTGATGGCCAGTGTCTCAAACTCCATAGGTCAGGCTTGTTACCAAAGACAAGCACCTCTGTCTTATCGCTGTTGAGCTTAAGAAAGTTACAGCTCATCCAGCGGGAGATGTCGCTAAGACCAGATTGCAAAGAGGAAGGTGATGTAGGGTCAGCTTGAGATAGGGAAAACACAATTTGTGAATCGTCAGCATAGGTGAAAAGTTCAAGACCAGAGTGATAAGCAACATGTGCTAAAGGAACAACATATAAATTAAAAAGAAGAGGACTTAGAATAGAACCCTGGGGAACACCATGAAGAGAAGAATAAGTGTTGGAAGTGGAGGTGTTGGAAAAAATTTGAAAAGTCCGATCGGTAAGAAAGGACGAAAGCCAGTGTAAGGCTTTGTCACAGATACCAAAGGAGGCAAGGCTACTGAGAAGGATACTGTGCGAGACAGTATCGAAGGCTGCACTGAGATCGAGCAATATCAGTGCAGCAGTTTCGCCTCGATCGAGTAGTTGGCGAATATTCTCAGTTACTCCTAAAAGAGTGGATTCAGTGGAGAAGCCTTGACGAAAGCCAGACTGGGAAGGATGAAGGAGATTATTGGTGACAACAAAACGAGATAGATGTAGGTGAATATGCCGTTCTAAAATTTTAGAAAAGGCCGGCAGCAACGAGATTGGACGGAAGTTGGCAGCAACATTAGGGTCCGCATTGGGTTTCTTAAGAAGTGGGGTCACCATTGCATGCTTCCAGCTCTGAGGGACCGTGGCTGAATCAAGAGAAGCATTTAACAAGGTACAAATTGCCTCTAATTGAGGAAGCTCAAATTGACGTAAAACCGAAATGGGTAAGGGATCCATAGGTGAGCCAGACTTAATGTTGTTTAAAATTTCCAGGAGGGTAGCGGGTACAAGATTAGGCCAAGACGTTATTGAAGCCTGAGGACAAGGAGTAACAAAGGATGGAAATACGCTAATGACGGATTTCTCCTGGGCTGCAATGTCTTTATAAATTTTATCAATTTTAGATGTAAAGTACTGTGCCAGTTCATCACATTTCGTGTTGGAGAGAGGAGGGGGTGTAGCAACTGTCTGAGAACCCGCAAGGTCTTTTACCACCTTGAATAGGACGTTGGACTTATTTATGGCTCCTGTGATCAGGTTGTTGACATAGGTGGCTCTGGTGAGAGCACAGGCCTTATGGTAAATCATGTTACCACCATGCCTGATTTGCATGGCTTACATCCATGCCAAGCAAATGTCTGTGGTTGGAGGACCCACTGTTATTCAGGCTAGAATCTCTTGTGCTTTCTTTGGCACTGCACTACACACTGTGGGGGTACACACAACTTACACACCAAGGTCACACATTTGCACTTAATTAATAATAGCAAAACACATATTTCTATTTGAACATTAGTAGGCAGCAATGAACATGGGAAGGACCTGATCTTTATAGTGATGTCAACTTAACTAAGACCCCCTCTTTGCCTATCCATCCTGTGGCGATGACAGACTGGAGTTCTTGACAACAGTTATCTGACCACCTGCAGGGCTTCCCACCCGTCACTTCAGTGCTTTGCAGGGGGAAAGTACACGAGCAAGAGAGAGGAGCACAGAGCTCAGCAGAGAGAGGAAGAAGTACATGAGGAAGACAGCAGGAAAACACATGCACTCTCGTAGAGTGATTAAACTAAAAGAAAAAGGTAGCACCTGAAAAATCTAGCAGTGGAAGGACATAGCAATGCGTCTATGCTTCAGGGGAGGGACAAACAAAGGAAGAGGAAGGAAAGCCGACACGAACGAATAAGAAGCTAGCAAATGAGAGAGACAATCTAGTGTACCAATGGTAAGCAATGGGCAGGTTCTAAGTCCACTGTAAGATAACAATAGGCCTTGCAACAGAGAGCACATGCGCTGTCTGAGTCGAGACCTATAAAAGGGGGACAGGTCCACAGGCATTACAAGATTTGCTCATTCAGTTTTTCAACCAGCAGGTTCAGTGGATTCTGAGATGGCGGGAACTAGTTATAAAAGTCACTCTCAATCGCCCTCCGCGTAAAACACAGCCATAATCAAATGATGCTCGCGTTTGACATCTGTCCATCAGGGCTGACATGCCTGGAGGATGGGCTCATATCATTATAATGCAAATGTATTGTCACTGCATGAAAAGTGCGCATTTAATTGTTGAAGCGCCCATTTGTATGCAACCCTTCTTTGCTGCCTTATATAGAAATGAAAGACTAATGATTTGTAATTAGAATAATTATTGCAAAAATGTAATTGCATATCATTGTGGTTAATATAGATCTATAATTGTGAATTTGTTATGAAGCGCTCTGCTTTGCATACGAGTAGGTGCCTGATGCTCTGTGTTAGAGCTGTTTTTTGTTCCACGGTCCTTTACCAATGGGGCTATACTTTTTATCAACTAAGGTTTGCAAAATTATAAACCTGCTGGTGAATGTATATGAAGAAGACAGTTTTCACTGGATTGATGCACAAAGGCCGTTTGCACTCACAAAGCCCGTGTAATTGCCTATTTGAATGCGAGGTTCCAGTGCGAAATGCACCCAAACGCATGTCTCACTGCAGCACTTTTTAAGTAATCGGGGCATATTTACTAAAAACTGGTGGAGCGCGGTGTTACTCCAAAAATGGTAACGCCAAGCTCTCTCCGTTTCAAAACGCTGTATTTACAAGAATGCGGCGCACCCCTGCGTGACCCCTAGCGCTGGCTCTAAAGAAGCTGCCTAGCACAATGTTGCACGGGTGCCTGCGCTGCAGGGGTGATTGTTTACATGCAGGAAGGGGCACTTTCCTGCACATAACAATCTTTACAGGTGATGTGCTCTATCGATGTGTGCTGCAGAATGCAGCACACATTGAAACAGCAAAATATGAAGCAAAATGAAACATTTCTCCTTGTATCACCTGCTTAAGACTAGGTATTCCTAGTGATATTTTTGGCACCGCCCTATACCTTGTACATATGGGACAGCTTAAAATAGAAATGGGTGTTGCATCGGAACACCCACTGCGACACCCATTGCACGCCCCTTTCACGCTAAGTGCTGCATGAATAGGGGCACTCTTTACATGGTGCTGTTAAGCCACGTTAAGTGGCCTAACGCTGCCTTGTAAAGCAAAGGACTTCACGCCACCAGAAAGTTTGAAAAAGTGACGTTCTGGTGGCGTTACCTCCTTGTAAATATGCACCATTGTTTTCATAGAGCAGCTGTAAAACGGATCTACTGCTAATAAGTTACAAAGGGGGGTTTGGATCGGTCCATGTCAACAGCTCACTTTGTTCAGCCACCCATTTTCTTCCATTACCTGGAGATTTTGTCAGTCACATTTTGTCTCAGTTCAGGGAAGCATCAATCTCCCCTGAACTGAGACAAAATGTGACTGACAAAATCTCCAGGGAATGGAAGAAAAGGGGTGGCTGAAAAAAGTGCCATTGGCGGCTTGAGTGTATCCTTCCGCTTCCACTTGAGTGCTTTCATTGAAGTGCTGGAAGGGCCACTTTGACTCACCCTGTTCTCTCTTGTCCGGTCCCTCCTGCGTCTCCTGCTTTAATGTACTAATGCTCTATGGGTAGCACCTAAATCTTGGGTCCTAATTCCAATATTTCCTACTGTGGGCAATGAGGTGCACAGCTGCCTCCCACCACATTAACAGTGATGAGGCAGCCGGTTGCATTCCACTGTGCACACTTCCTTTGCACACTAAGGGCCTCATTTGCGAGGAAATGACGGGGCGCTGCGAGCCATCTTGCTGCGCCGAGCTGCATCATTTTAAAAGCACAGGAATGCATCGTATTTACAGCAATACGACGCATCCCTGTGCTTTCCTCTGCGGTGGCGCACAATGGACTGCCATGCACCAACGCAGGCCCCCTTGCACCGGGGATGATTTATTTTGTGCAGGAAGGCACATCTTCCTGCACAAAAACATTCCCTGGTGGTGATTTCCTCTTTCTGTGTGCGCTGCACATAGAAAGAACAAAAAACAAGGAGAAATTAAGGTATTTCTCCTTGTTGTGGCCCTCTTAGGCCTCCACTGGGGGGGTATGGGATTCTGGCGCATATCCCAGCTTTATGAAACCTTGTAAATCTGAGATTGCGTCAGATTCCATGGGTGTTGCATGGGAACACCCACAGCAACACCCATGAAACGCCCCTTTCATGCAGCGTAATGCGTGCAAGGGGGCCATATTTACAAGGCCATTGAAAGCAACGCAGTGTGGCTTTGCGTTGCCTTGTAAATATGGGCTGCCACACTGCGCCGCCGGTGCGTCAGAAAAGGTGACGCAGCGGAAGGGGCTTATAAATATCCCCCTAAAAGTTTGGTGAATCTGTCCGTACAGAAAGGTTGAGATTAGTCGCTCTGCAATGTAAACAATGGACAGTAAGAGATGTCATCATGCATCAAACCGCAGGTGACAGTCGCTTTACGAATACACATAACATGACATCATATAACCTAATGGAGAAGTGTGGAGAAGTGTGGCTCAATGGTTAGAGCGGCAGACCCTGATGCAGAGGTCTGGCCTGGGACCAGGGTTCAATTCCCCCCTCGGCGGGTCTTGGGCTCAATTTCCTCGGACCTGATAATTCTCGCCTCGGTGCCTATTCTAATCATGGGTCCCACTCTGCACCTCTGGGCAATAGCTTGCCAAATCTCCACAACAGCCCCCACAACGCTAAGGATGCCTGGCTACACCTTGGGGGTGCCCAGGAGTGGGCATTTCACAGGGAAAAGCCAGGAAGGGTTCCACAGCGGTATGCGTTACTGTGCCAGGACACCCCAGTTGGGGTATTAGTGCGCTATGCAAGTACAAATGCTAAGGTCACAAAGATGTATGCAAAAACAACAGTTGATGGACAGAACGCAAAACAATGTCATACATTCACCCCAGTACAGAGATCTCCGCCTAAGTCCATCGTTTTTTTGCTCACCATGCCATTCCAGTTTGAAAGGTGTATATCAGCTCACCTTCATAGCACTGAGCCTACAGGGAAAACTTCCAGAAAACACTAATTTTGCTTCCACTTTTCTCCAGGAAAATTCATCTGCTACATAAGAGTATTACTTGTTTGTTACAAAAAGTATGATTTATAAGACAAAAATAAAGTCGTAAAACCTTTTTTTTATAGAAAAAAATATATACATAAAACTAGACAAAAATTGTCCTGCTCTTTTTAATTTTTTACAGTCTGCCATCTTTTGTTACTAGCATAGTTGCCAAAATGTAAGCGAAAAAGGGTATGCTGTTGGTGGCAAAAGCCACCTTTTCAATCTTATTAAACGCCTAGTGACAGCTCGGAAGCATCAGTTGTGTTTCCTCTGGTTACTAGGCAATGCTTGTGTCACACTGACAATGGCCACAGGAAATGACCCAACAGTTGAGTTTTGTGTTTCGTTCTCCGTTTTGAGGCACGTCTTGTAAAACAAGTTTAATTCTGTGCGCAGAAGGTTTACTTCTAAGAAGATAGTTTGTTGAGGATGTTCCGTTCCCATCGACACTTAAATCAGACCCAGAGTTTTCTAGGGGCTCAGATCACTGCTTACAAATAATACACTTTTAAACAAGATAAAAAATGTAACCCAGAGACAATGGACCTGGTGCTAAAGGGCAAGGGGCACTACACCAGGTCAGAAAATGATTAGCACTACTAATTAAGCCAATTAAAAAATGGACTGTACCACCCCAAAAGTTCTAGCTTGGACAACTGGAATTATGCGGCAGGAGGCGCCAAATTATGCGGCAAGGTTGAGAAAATCATGCTGCAAGAAAATACACTATGCGGCATAGTGCGGCATATTTTGTAGCAGTATTACTTCATAATTTTGCAATTTTTAAACTTGGTACCACTCTCTGAGCATTGGCTGCATAACGCATAAGCAACAGAAAGTTGACCAGTCCAGCTTTGCAAAGGACACTGAGCTGCAAAACGTGTCGCATTTCTAGTAACCTTTGAACCATGTGAGCTGGAAACAAGATGTGTTTTTGTTAACATCTTCAGATTACGTGGCAGATAATTGATTATGTGGCAAATACGGCAAATCTATAGTTATGTGAAAATCTCTCAGGGGGATAATACACAAACATCAAAATGCAGCGAGAAGCTGTGTGAAAATGGGACACAGAAGCACTAAGGAATATTTCTCCTACACTAAGCAACTGAAATAATAAAGCAACCCCACCGTCCTAGCAAGAATACACCTGGTCCACATCACAAGGCTGCAGAGTGTCTAAGTATTACTTACTTGTGCTGAAAGAGACATTTGTGGTTTAAAATTCTGCATTATCCACCTTGGACAGGCATTGACTGTTCTCTTGTTAAGGCACGGGTACATGCCTGTCCAGCGTGACAAATGGAAAAGGACACCCTGAGGGAGAGGGCGAGGAAGAGGAAGAGGGAGAGGGA
>NC_136060.1:473157481-473164981 GCF_964261635.1 Lissotriton helveticus | reverse complement strand
CTCCATGGATGAGTGGCAGAGTGTGAGTGTCTGTATAGGTGTATGAGTGCATATGATTGTGTTGTAAACATGAGTGATTGTATGTATGAATGATTGTATGGGTGAATGAGTGAATGTGTGTGTAGACGTAGGAATCAGTGAGTACGTATGTAGTAACTAGTATTGGTGTGTCAATGGTTTCAAAAATTATACTCTGTTTTTAACACTGGGTGAAACAGAGGTTATATTAAAATGTGAGGAGATGCATTGTATTGTCACATGAATGATATCATCAGTGATGTGGTCATTGATGTCAAATGAGATGTCATCAGTGATGTCATCAGTGATGTCATTTGAGATGTCATCAGTGATGTCATCAGTGATGTCACTGACCATGTCATGAATGATGTAATATGTGACATCATCAGCAGTGGATTGCGGGTGCGCAATATATAGTTAGTGCAACTAACTATATATGGAATTTCAATGGTTTTGTGTGAGTAAAATAAAGTTTTTTAAATGCTAATTCCTAACTATATATGGTCTATAACCTATGGTTTTTTCAGTGAATTTTCAAGGTTTTGTAAATGCTAATTCCTAACTATATATGGTCTATAACCTATGGTTTTTTCAGTGAATTTCAATGGTTTTTTAATAGCAAATATCATAAGCTGTCGAATGTCAAGTACGTGGTAAGTGAAAACATTTTCGTGTTTATGCACACTGATCTGCTTTGAATGGTGCCCCCCCCCCCCTCATTTCTATTAGGAGTACTCTCTCTTTGCAGATAGTGAAAGGTAGTTAACGCAGGTCTTTGCCCCCATTGTAATCCGTCGTGCCTGCTTCTCTCTCCATTTGATTCATTGTTATCCAAGTATTTACTGTTTTAGAATTAGTTCTCTTTGGTTCATTCTCTATTTACAAACAAACACAGAGTCGCAATACTCTGTTTAGTCTTTGCAGATAACGAAAAATCGTGTAAAAAAAAAAAAGAAAAGGAATCGAGCAAAATCAGTAGGCCACTAATGGGATCTCTTTTTGACCTCGCTAAAATAGAAACATTAGGAACAACCCCTCATGACAAATACAAAACTAGTGAGATGAACTGAACTCCACACAATGATGGCTGCAAAACAGCTCTGCTCCGCCACCCACCCCGCCCAAAATAACGATAAAGAACGGCTGCCATGATTGGTTGCGGAATGACCACGACGGAGCTACGAAATGGTGCTGCTCTCATGCTAACCCCAGCTTCAGTCTGAAACATCCAGAAACACTGTAGACTACCAATTCGATCAGTTCCGGTAGCGCCCCAATGTAACCCGGTAGAGAAGAACTAGCCCTCCCCTCTTTGACTGATGGTTCTTGTTGCCTGTCCCTTCTGTTGTCATTTAACAGAACTATTTAGCCTGCTGAAAGGGGTTGTGTTCCGACCGCTGGTTGGTGGAGACATTTTGACTATATTCTGTACCTGCGTTGTCGCGTAATGCGTCATATGACGCGCCGCGTTAGCGCATCCGGAAGTCATCCGGGGCGCGCAGCGCGTAACGTAAGCATAACAAGTCATGTGACTTGTTAATAAAACTTTTCATTGGTTCATTTTACTTTTCTTATTGTAATGATGAAAGGCTTGATCATATGACCTAAAAATTACGCTTTTCATTACTTCCGAACATTATTTTTTCTTAAATATATGTTATAATGTTCCAGGCTAATGTACTTTCCCGGAAATTTTACAACTGTCCTGCAAGTAAAATATATTCTTTTTTCGAGAAAAAGAGCGTTTCTTCGTCCCATGACGGAGCCGTTGAGCAAAAGAGGGTCGACCTGCTGTCTTAGTCGCCGATACGCCTGAATATGAGATTCTTATCGATCACTTTATGTTGCAGGAATAGAAAACACAACAGCCCTTGACCATTTATCTTTACTGCGTTCCTTCGTATTATACCTTTTACCCTTCATGTAATTGGTCTGCTTTATTTCACTTGCCTTTTAATGATTCTAAAACAGTGACTATTATTAAAAACTTTACCAATGTATATACTACTACCATGTTTTCTTTTAAAAACCTTTATTGTGAAAATTTCATTATACAAATACGAGCCTATAACCACGTGGGCCGGCCACGGAGCAAACTGTAATCGTATATGATAAATAGACATTTACACTGTAGAGGAACGTAACGGGCGGGCCATTAGGTTGCAAGAACTAAGGTGTCTAACAGTTACGGAATCGGTGGACGTACATTTTATAATTAAAATACGACAGGGCCAGTTACAATAAAATTATCTAGATATACATTTGCGGGCAAGTACCATGGGTGACGTTAATTCGAACTTTCAACATACAGTAATCAATAACACATCAGAACTTAATATCAATAGGGATGTCGAAATATTCAATCAATTCTCGTCCCCGCCCGCCATGTGCTTCAAAACTGCATACGTATCTCGTGATTTCAAGGTTCTGCAACCAGTACACAACAAGGAGTTACGAGTCCCATTTATTCTGGCGCCATTTTGGGCGAGGACGGGCAGGTCCAGGATATAGTCAAAATGTCTCTACCAACCATCGACTATGATGATGTTCATATGCTGTATTTATTAGAGTAACACTCAGATGTCCACATGAAATAAATTTGCCACAATCTAAACATGTCATTTTAATCTTTCCAAATTTCTTCTAAATATTTGGGACCGTTTCCCTTGCCTCTGAAGCTCTCAGTGCCACTTCTTTGATGAATGTACTAGCAGGTCAGGGGTTCTCCTCCAAATCTCTCTTTTATGCAGCACTATAATTAATTGTTGCCACCTCTCCATATGACGATGCATGGTATAGTTACCACAACTATATTTTTTTTCGGTTCCTCTAGAGAGTTCATCGTGGCAGATAAAGCGTGTAACGTACCGGGCATTTACCTTTTTTTGCATGTACAGGAAAGGAAAAAAAAATCGAGCGTCCGAGTTCTAAGGTGTCCCAGGGCCATTTTAGTGGACCAGGCCCAAATCCAAAGAACAGGCCGCCATTTTGAGAGTCCTGTTGCAGCCGCCTGTCGCTGTAGCATCAAGAGCAGCCGAAACTCAGCTGAATGGCAACTGAAACGGTAAAGGGGCGCCCCACTACAGCAGACGAGCCAGGCCCAAATCCAAAGAACTGCTGTCTCACAGGCTAATGGGGCGACCCACGCCGAGTTTCAGCATTGTAGGATGACCACACAAGTACAGCAACTTGCTAGACATCACCTCGGTGCCATCCGGATCTCGGCGCCCCACTGCAGATGAAGTGCCTCTCAACTATGAAACCACCACGGTGACATCCGGATCTTGGCGCGTTGTGCTGCCTTCGGCCTATTCGCACATCGGTCCGCTACTGACGCCATCTCACAGGCTAATGGGGCGACCCACGCCGAGTTTCAGCATTGTAGGATGACCACACCAGTACAGCAACTTGCTAGACATCACCTCGGTGCCATCCGGATCTCGGCGCCCCACTGCAGATGAAGTGCCTCTCAACTATGAAACCACCACGGTGACATCCGGATCTTGGCGCGTTGTGCTGCCTTCGGCCTATTCGCACATCGGTCCGCTACTGACGCCATCTCACAGGCTAATGGGGCGACCCACGCCGAGTTTCAGCATTGTAGGATGACCACACCAGTACAGCAACTTGCTAGACATCACCTCGGTGCCATCCGGATCTCAGCGCCCCACTGCAGATGAAGTGCCTCTCAACTATGAAACCACCACGGTGACATCCGGATCTTGGCGCGTTGTGCTGCCTTCGGCCTATTCGCACATCGGTCCGCTACTGACGCCATCTCACAGGCTAATGGGGTGACCCACGCCGAGTTTCAGCATTGTAGGATGACCACACCAACTTGCTAGACATCACCTCAGTGCCATCCGAATCTTGGCATCTCAACGCCTAGTGGTATCTTCCATACAAAAAATATTGTTACGCTGCCTTTGGCCCCATTCGCACATCAGTCCGCAACTTAGACATCACCTCGGTGCCATCCGGATCTTGGCATCTCAGCGCCTTGTGGTGTCAGTCAGAAAATATTGTTGTGCTGCCTTCGGCCTATTCGCACATCGGTCCGCTACTGACGCCATCTCACAGGCCAACGGGGCGCCCCACGCCGACTTTCAGCATTGTAGGATGGCCACACCAGTACCACAACTTGCAAGACACCACCTCGGTGCCATCCGGATCTTGGCATCTCAGCGCCTTGTGGTCTCTTCTACACCGGAAATATAGTAGAAAATATTGTTGCGCTGCCTTTGGCCCCATTCACACATCAGTCCGCTACTGACACCATCTCACAGGCCAACGGGGCGCCCCACGCCGACTTTCAACATTGTAGGATGGCCACAGAAGTGCGACAACTTACTAGACACCACCTCGGTGCCATCCGGATCTTGGCGCGTTGTGCTGCCTTCGGCCTATTCGCACATCGGTCCGCTACTGACGCAAACTCACAGGCCAACGGGGCGCCCCACGCCGACTTTCAGCATTGTAGGATGGCCACACCAGTGCGGCAACTTCCTACACACCACCTCGGTGCCATCCGGATCTTGGCGCGTAGTGAAGCTGCAGCAGCTGCAAATAAGCTTCAGACAGTGTTACAACCGCTGCTCAGAACTCTCAACTATGACACCACCTCGATGCCATCCGGATCTTGGCGCGTTGTATTGCCTTCGGCCTATTCGCACATCGGTCCGCTACTGACGCCGCCTCACGTGCCAACGTATTTTCTCCGCATTTTATACCCTATGCCGCATAACAGGTCATGTGACTTGTTTATAAAACTTTTCATTGGTTCATTTTACTTTTGGTTTCCTAATGATGGAAGGCTTGATCATATGACCTAAAAACAACACTTTTCATTGGATGAAAACTTTTTTTTTCCCCCAAACGATGAAAGCCCCACCTTGTTTCTGGATGTTTCAGACTGAAGCTGGCGTCACCATGAGAGCACCACCATCTCGTAGCTCCGTCGTGGTCATTCCGCGAGCAATCATGGCAGCCGCTCCCCACCAGAAGCCTGCAGGAGTCGGGGCCCCCAAAACTTTTGATGAATTCTCAAGGCGGAGGGGACGCTTTCGAGAATGGGGTCCAAGACCTAGCAGACAAGCGTCCGATTTCCAAGGTGTCCCAGGGCCATTTCAGTGGACCAGGCCCAAAAAGGAAACAGCCTGCCGCCATTTTGAGAGTCCTGTGACAGCCGCCTATCGCTGCACCGCAAGAGTGGGCGCAACTCAGCTGAATGGCGGATTTTGACACAGTGGACCAAAAGCGGACGGAATGGCAACTGAAACGGTAAAGGGGCGCCCCACTACAACAGACGAGACTCCACCTGGAGAGGCCCGTTCACGCCGCCTCCCCCGGGGCGCTCCACGCCGTTATTCGGAGCAGCATTGTAGGATACCAAAACCAGTGCGGCAACTTACTGGACATCACCTTGGTGCCATCGTTCTGCTGCCTTGGAACTATTCGCACAACAGTTTGCTACTGATGACCCACCCCCCGCGACGCCCCACGCCGTTATTTGCTGGGTGGCAACTTACTAGACATCACTTTTGTGTCATCTAGATTTCGGCGCGTTCTGCTGCCTTGGAACTATTCGCACAACAGTTTGCTACTGATCACCCACCCCCCGCGACGCCCCACGCCGGAAATCTGGACGTTGTGCTGCGTTGGGACTATTCGCACAGCCGACCGCTACTTCGTTGTTTTTCTCTAAAAATGTTTATATGTTATTACTATTTTTGTTTTCTTGTATATATTTATAAATTATTAAAGTTTTATAATCTTACTACTTTGTCGGAGTGCTATATATTTTTAATGTGACACATAATTGTAAAAACTTTGATGTACAAAGAGTCATCCCTGGAATCTTCCGCTTCACGCTCGGTCCCCTCCCCAATCACAATACAGAATGGTTTTCAGATAATAGCAACGCTTCTGCTGTGACGGATCTCATCGAGTGTGGGCCTTGATCTACTATAACTCCTTTGAAGACGGGTGATTCTTTACAGCTGTGGCCATAAACTACATCTGCAGGGCTAGCTGATAGCCTAGGACCGGCCTGGACAATCGGACACAGAGGAAAAGGAGTGTCAGAGGGTGCGGTAGTGAATAGGGCGAAAGGGAGGTGTCGGGCGGGCACAGGGTGTGATTCTCAGGGAAGAACAGCGCAGATGGGGGGAGGTTTATTACCCATGCATAAAACAGAGAGCGGGGGTGACCACTGCCTGGGGGAGATGCTTGCGAGGGTGGGGAGCCATGCTAAGGATCGACAGCGTTCACAGAGTGGATCTGGTCAAGGCATCTAAAATGGCTGCCGTGCACGACAAAAGTGTGGCATTTGAAAAAAGACAAGATGGCGCACACAATGTTTTTCAACAATTCCTGATTTCCTTCGAATCGAACGTTAACAGACGTTGGGGCATATTACCAAAGTTAAGCGATATTTATCCCTAACGATGCATTGCAAAGATTTTTTTACCGTCAGAAATTATCGCAGATAAACCTTGCTATTATCAAGGTTTATCGCAAATACGATAAAAAACGAGCGCAATGCATTAATGTCGCTGAAAACTCCGCGATATTCATGCATTACCGAGCTAATGCTCTTAGCCATGTTATCCACCTCCCATTGGATAACATGGCTAAGAACTGCTCAGGGCAGCTGTTACTTTTTGGAGATATTCGCGCTTATCTCGAATATTTCCAAAAGTTGATAATAGGAGATAGCGATGTTAGCGACTGTTTCCAGTCGCTAACATCTTGGCATGCCCACTTTGCATGTCATTAGTGATAAATATCACTCACATGCAAAGTGGGACCCAAGATGGTCGCTATCTCCTACTAGCCGTCGCTAACTGGTGTTAGCAACAGCTAGGTAATACACATATAATTTTATCTCCGCGAAGCGGAGCGCTGTTACAGATATATATCTTGTTTTTGAACGTTAATTTCTCAAAATGCACTGAAGCACATATATTGAGACATAGCAAAGGCACATCGGGCTACCAGTCCCTAATATTTTACCAAGTTTCGTGCAAATCCATTCAGCCGTTCGATTATTATTATTATTATTTTTTTTTGCCCCGCGGGGCCCTTTTAAAACCTCCACATCAAACCTAGGGGGTCAGCGAGGATCTACTATGCCCCCTTATGGTCATCAGCCGTTCGATTATTATTATTATTTTTTTTTTTGCCCCGCGGGGCCCTTTTAAAACCTCCACATCAAACCTAGGGGGTCAGCGAGGATCTACTATGCCCCCTTATGGTCATTTGCCCCTTCGCTTTGGCCTCCTCTTGTCTCTCGATCCTACCGAGAGACAAGATGGCGGCCGCTACGTACTGTTTGGAATGTTTACAGACACCGGAGAGCCAATCAGCTTCGCTTCGCAAAGCTCCGTAACGCGAAAAGTACGCGAAGCGGTGCGCTGTTACAGATATATATCTTTTTTTGAACGTTAATTTCTCAAAATCCACTGAAGCACATATATTGAG